>NC_081183.1:14317634-14617634 GCF_029867415.1 Vicia villosa | reverse complement strand
TTCATATATTCTCCTTCTTCTTCACACTGCAATAAAATAATAGATTAACTACCAAATTTTACTACAAATTATTTTTATAGTTGATTTCAAGTTAAAAAACATCTATTTAACTCTAATTATTTTTATAGGCATGCTGGTTATTAAAAGATTTTCTTAGCAATAGGAAAATCGGAGATTCATCTATAGCATCTGCTTCGTGATAATATATAGGCAATGTATTATCAGTTAACTCACCACTTTTAGGGTCGACATGTACAAAAAAACTGCAGCAACTATAAGATAGCATAGAATAAGCATCAAGCCTTTAAAATAGTTTGAGTTCCCTTCCTGTAAGGATAAAAGCAATGTAAAAATGGTTGTCAGTTATCACAGACATATATAATGGTGGCAAATAGGAAGGAAATAGACAAAGAAAATGCAACAAAAAGCTCATGCATAGACTAAACAGTTACTTGATCCTAACCAGGCAGAATGAGACATAAATCACAAATGGCCCGTTTTAACAGCAAATTAAAAACCAACAATCATGCTTTTCAGACATAACTACGAGAATGAATATACCAGAGCAAGAGAAATAAGATAGTGTTCTATATAATGGAATGAGAAGTTGAAACACTGAACATGCATTCTCATGAGAGATTTTTCTCCAACTGTCTGGTATCCCAAAAGTAATGTGCGTGTATGCGATGTGTTCCAACTGCCTGGTATCCAAAAAGTAATGTGCATGTATGCGACATGTGTGTATTTATATTCCTATTGTAGTACCTAGTCTATTCATATCACACTTTGTTTCAATTATCTATAGTAAACTGAAGAGATGTCCAATGCCAAAGCAAATGATGATGATATAAAACGAGCGTTGAGAAACATGTGAAGGAATCCGTGTGGTAATAATATGCAAAGATTTGAAAAACGGGTGTCTAATGCATGTGCACTTAGGGGGTATAGGGTATTAGCCGGTCAGCTTAATCCATCCTCTCAAAGGATTCCTTTGTTTAAAAAGAGATGCGCACAAACACAGGATTATGGAATTTAGCAAAATAGATTAATTATTATTACTTTTGCCTAACTTTTTAATTAGGTTTCATAAGCAATAATCATGTAAGAAGCTTCTTATATGACTTTTCAAAACAAATGATAAATAATTGAATGAATTCCTAACTTTTCTGAAAGTCTTCTATCACTCTAGTCATTTGGAACTTCTACTCTATGTAAATATAAAAGACAAGAACTTTCGGCTTGACTAAACAACTAAGATGAGAACTAACTGATATCCATTAGTTTGCCTATAAAGTCGGGAAACATTAACAAATGTTGTAAGGACAATTTCATAGGGTTAAATAAGAAAACACATACCTGCATCATAAATGCAACTACCAGCACAGTGATAAAAAGTGTGGCAGTCTCAAAGAGTTGAAAATTCAAGTCCATTTCTTTTCCCATGCACCATCCAACAACCACACAGAAAGGGATCTACAAATTTCAAGAGAATAAGAATCAATTATTTTCAACAACCATCATCTCATTCATAGAAGTTCATAAACTAGAAACATCTTCCAATTACATGGGAAACCCAGGCTATTTGATAAGAGTTCAAGGCCATACCACAAACATCGATATCTGGGTTGATGATCCAACAACAACTCCAATTGTGATATCCTGTGAAAAAATGGAATACATTAACAGATTAAACAGTATTCATAGAATAAATGAAGGTTTTGAAAGCCACTTACTAGCTTGTCCTTTACGGCAAACATGATAGCACTTGCATGCTCTGCGACATTTCCTACAATTGGAAGCAAGATGACGCTAATAAAAGCCACTGACATATTCAAGGATTTAGATGCTCCCTGCAAGAGAACAGAAACCGAATATGGTTATGAATCAATTTAGGAGTTAATTTGATGTTTATGGAAAAGACTAGGGATAGTAGATTTCTTCATTGTCAACAAAGAAAAGAATGACAGTGATGTTTCAGAGGTGTATAATCACAAAACAATCATTAAGTTTCTGTTCCTGTGTAGTTTTTGGATTTTGGGCAAGGATTAATGCGTGTTTAAAATCTTTCTCCTCTGTCGCTATATTTCCTTTTCATGACTTTATAATCTTGCCTCATGATTTCCTATAATATTTTGTTTTACAACATGGACCAATTAGGAGGTAACAGGAATTGCTTTGCTTATAAATATCCAGAGTCAATCTAGGCCAAAATGAAAAACTAGAAGAGCTGAGGAGAATAGGCTATACGTGAATGGTACGATTGCAACTTTAACAAAAAGCAGCTTAACCAAACAGATTAAAAATAATTAGAGTTAAATAGATGTTTTTTAACTTGAAATCAACAATAAAAATAATTTGTAGTAAAATTTGGTAGTTAATCTATTATTTTATTGTAGTGTGAGAAGAAGGGGAATATATGAATCAAGACTTTAATTAATACTGATATTTGTAGGTAAGAAAAAATTGGAATGTAACAATTTTCAAAAAAAATATCAAATTTAGGGAGGTTTAAAACCCCCGCAATCTAACATAATTTTTTACAGTGTTGACTTTTAGTGACGTGGCGTAACACGTGGCGTGCCACGTCTGCTTCCGTTAGAGCAAATAGACGGCAAGGACTAAAAATGGAGACGGAAAAATTTAAGAGGATCATTCTTTGAATTAAAATTTTATAGGGACTAAAACTGGATTTTGATTTATTTATAGGGACAAAAACATATTTAACCCTATATATATATAAACGAAACCCTAAATTTTGTATTAAAAAGTAAATTAACTAAACCCTAAATATAACTAAGGTGTGTATGGAAAACATTGGTTTCAAAAGGAAGAAGTCATTCATTTACAACATCTATTC
Source organism: Vicia villosa (assembly GCF_029867415.1). Classification (NCBI taxonomy): domain Eukaryota; kingdom Viridiplantae; phylum Streptophyta; class Magnoliopsida; order Fabales; family Fabaceae; genus Vicia; species Vicia villosa. The sequence continues at coordinate 14,614,777 of NC_081183.1, read as the reverse complement.
TCCTTCTTCCACGCGGAAGCCTTCTAACAAATCAACTGTCTCAATTTTACTATAACTCATAAAAACTAGAATATACATAGAACAATGTATTCAAACTTTCTCAATATATAAATATAATTTCAATTAAGCATCTTACGAAATCAAATTTGAAATATTGTTAAAAAATAAGGGTCTTAAACATGAGTCATGGTGAGAGTTTGATTAAAATATGGTCATAATATTATTTTAATTGAAATCTGTATAATTTTATTTGTAAATAATTTTATAGAAAAGCTAATAATGCTAACAAGGAAGGTCGCTATATATATGTCCAAATACATACAAACTTTACCTTTTTCTTGTTTATTAGTGGTTTCCGTTTTTAATAATGTCATTGATATTTAGTAGCGTCACTGCCTTCGTTTTCGTTTTCGGGGTGCAGTTACCGTGCATAGATAAAAATCTATGCACCATGCATAGATTATTATGGATCCTTGGATCAAATTCTAGACATCAATTATTATTACTCAATACTCAATACTCATCACTCAATACTCAATACTCAATACTGGATTAAAAACATAATCCAATGGCTTAGGCTTATGCATGGTGCATAAGTAAATCCTTATATATAAACGAGTCTGCCCCGTTGAGAATGCCCGTTTTGTCAGTATTTTCGTGCTAGGCGGACCAAATCCTCACTCTCTAGTGTGACCACTCTGCCCCGCTCCGTTTTTATGCGGGCTTTTGCGGGCACGGACATTAATATAAATTTTGTATTTTTAGATTTAAAAAGTGCAGTGTCTGTAGGCTTAATCCGCCCCGTCCTCACTTTATTTATAGGATGGGCCAAAGTTTTGGGCCCGAACACTCAAATATGACCGCCTAACCCCGCCTCGTTTTCTTGCGAGCTTTTGTAGAGTGGGTCTAAACAGAACGGGCATGCCGGTTTACCATCCTTAATATTGAACACCTAAAGTGGTGTCAACCTAACACTTCTCTTTAAAAAAATAAGCTTATAAAGTTATTAAGTAAGCTATCAATAATAAATTTAAATATTTTTTAGACTTGTTATGTGTTTTTTAATGTTAAGTCTTGCTCTATAAATTTAGAATGTGAACATCATGCAATAAATTTTCATAAAAGTTTGATATTCATTAAGGTAGAGATTATTGAACATGACTTATAGAAAGCGTCAATTTGGCTAAAAACAAGTTATAAAACAAGTCTTGTTGTAATTTGGATCATAGTATTTATATAGGACTTGTAACACTGTAAACCCTAATTTTATTCCTATGAGAAATGCTAATAACACTCTCTTTTCAACACTCTCTCAAACACTCACTCTCTTATTGGTTGAAACATGTGTGGGTCCTACTACTTTATGTGGGACCTATTTTTAAAGTGAGAGACCCACACATATTTTAACCAATAAGAAAGTGAGTGTTTGAGAGAGTATTGAAATGAGAGTGTTGCTAGCACTCCTCTTATTCCTATTAGTAATACAGATATAGGATTGTTATGTATTACTAGTAAAAGACTCGTGCTTCCGCACGGGTAATTTAATTATGATATTGTGTAAATAACTAAAAAAAAAATATAATAATTTAGAACCTTCAATTAATAATCTTGAAATAAAAAAATAACAACAAAATATTTGTTAATGTGATAACACATGAATGAATCTTAATGTCATAACACTTAGATAGTATCAAATACAAATGTAAAATGTTAGATATAAATACAAAATTTGAAATGATTTACTTTTTTTTAAAATGAACAGTAATCATATAGATTTGATTATATTAAATAATCATACACAAAGAAGAAAATGTATAATTGTGAGATGGAGAAAAAATTAATATTTAAAAATAAAAATTTTGTCTCTTAAATTAAAATAATGATTGATTAAACTAAAATAAATATTATCTTGTTAGTGACTCGTGAGATAAATACATTTTTGATGTTATTAAAATTAAAAAATACATTATACTATCATGCAATTGATATGGTATAAAATTATTTAAATACAAATAAATTTGAAATGAATTACTTAATTATTAAATAATTATATAAAGAAAAAAAATGACTCATGAGACAGAAAGAGAATAAAAAGAATTTTAACATTTGAAAAAATAAATAAAACATGTATTCTGTTGATAGTGACCCGTAAAATACAACCTAATAACATGTAAATTTATTTGATATTGTATAAAATATATTTAGAAACATGTAAATTTAAAATGAATGATTTAATTATAAATGAATAATAATCATAAAAATTCAACTATATTTAATAACCATATAAAAAAATATGAGTTGGAAAAAAAATGAAATTTAACAAATACAAATGTAAAATTTTAGATATAATTGCAAAATTTCAAATGATTAACTTATTTGTAAAATTTTATATATTAATTTTTATTTATTGAAAAGTAGAAAAAGTGGTATGTTATATTGTTAGTTACATAATTGTTCTTTTTTGTTTGTAAATGATTTTGGAGTGAATGTGCAATTTAGTCTCTTTGGTCAATCTAATAATAAAAGTAAGCTAGTAAGATACTCGTGCCCCGCACAGGTAAACTTATTTGATACCGTATAAAAGATAGCTAGACGTACATGTAAATTTGAAATGAACTATTTAATTGTATAATGAACAATAATTAGTGGTATTAAATACGATACAAAAAAGAAAAAAAAAACATGTGAGATGGAAAGAAATAAAATTGACATTTGAAAAAGATCCTGTAAAATAAATAATAATCATATAAACTCAAATAAAATAGATTTTGTCCTGATAGTAACCCGTGACATCGAACATTTTATTTAACTCTTACAAATAACATTACTAATTTAAGTACGTAAATTTAAATTATACTTAACAAAAAACTGAAATATTTTTAAATTATACTTAACAAAAAATTGAAATATTTAAAAATAGAATATGTGAGTTAAGTGAAATTAGGTTGACATTTTGTAAAATTAAATAATGCAATTTATATACTTTTTCAGGATTAATTTATTTTATAATTATAATGTTTATACTATTATTGTTACATTACAGTAATTCAGACCAAAATATTTTCAAGAGTCTAGTTAGTATAATAAAGTTGGTTAGTGTTAACATATTTTTTTATTCTAGCTATGGGTTAGAAAAGATACATTTGTGAAGAGATGGTGGAAGTGATTGTTGCAGGATGATATTGACAGGACACTCTAAATTTTGCAGGAACTGAGGAAAAAAAATAGTATTTAAACAATGGTTTGTATATTTTAGTGTCTTTACATGTTCATTTTAACTTAGTCCGCCTATTTGGTAAACAATGATGTATGTGATTATTTTAATAAAAATTGATAGACATTAAGACACAACTTCCAAAAAATATATGGATTTTATTCCTTTAAACCAAATTTTGAAGTGTTGTGTGCCATAGTTTTTTTTAAATAAAGCTAAAATGGATTGAACACTGCAAGAAGTGCTAACAGTATAAATCAAACAGCAGATTAAACACTGCAATCCAAACACCATATACATCAAGATTGAACTAACATAAAAAGAAATAGAAGCAACAAACTAAGAAAAAAATCGATTGGATGCCAAACCTCTACTGCCACCTACTCAAAACTTGGGATAGATAATCCACTAATCAGCAATAGACAACCTGAAGAACACAATAAAACAATGGAAGCGTAAAGAACTCCAAAACACTAATATCAAGCAAACGCGCCTCAAGACAAGAACTCTGCACCGTATACCTATCAAGTGATGGAAAATGAATAAGTATTTTGAGGCAAAAAATTGTTGAGAAATATTTGAGTGTATTTTCCTCTTTACTTTTATTCAATATTTTTCTACTTCAGCTAATAGAAAAACCTATGTGATCTAAGGACTTTCATGGTTTCCCCTAATAAGTGTTATCCGATCTAGATACCTCACTTGTTGTATGTCACTGATTAGTTGCAAAATTAATAAACAAAATGCAAAAAAGCACAGATAATGGTTAAACGGAATGAGTGAGTGAAGATCAAAACTTCAAATTCAAATAGAATAAATGAACAAATAGGTTGCCATTTATTTTAATAGCTAGTTGAAGAATAAAACTGAAAAATGGAAGAAAAAAAGCCGAATGCAGCAACATACCTTGATTTAGACCATGAACAAAGGTGAGTGAAGAGAGAGACGAAGCAGAAAAATTTGGAGATGGAGAAAAGTGAAAATGGAGGAGAGAGAGAGAGAGAGAGAGAGAGAGTCTCATAAATGAAAAAGTGGAAAGGAAAGGGATATTGAAGTTGGATTTGAAATTTGAAAATGAAAAATTGATATCATGCAATAGAAAATGGAGAGAGATAGAAAAAATGGAGGAGTGGTGTGTCTTTCAATTTAGACCAATAAAAATGCAACACTTGGTAAAAGAAATCAAAAAAGATGAAAAAGTGAAGGGCTATTTTGTTATTTACTAAAATGTCCAATTTTTAGTGTAAATAATTTTTTAGAGAATGGCACTTTAGGGAGTTTGGCCAATCTATTATTAATGGGTAGATAGTAGAATAGTAGATGTGCAAATGGAAGAAAAAAAGCCGAATGCAGCAACATACCTTGATTTAGACCATGAACAAAGGTGAGTGAAGAGAGAGAGACGAAGCAGAAAAATTTGGAGATGGAGAAAAGTGAAAATGGAGGAGAGAGAGAGTCTCATAAATGAAAAAGTGGAAAGGAAAGGGATATTGAAGTTGGATTTGAAATTTGAAAATGAAAAATTGATATCATGTAATAGAAAATAGAGAGAGATAGAAAAAATGGAGGAGTAGTGTGTCTTTCAATTTAGACCAATAAAAATGCAACACTTGGTAAAAGAAATCAGAAAAGATGAAAAAGTGAAGGGCTCTTTTGTTATTTACTAAAATGTCCAATTTTTAGTGTAAATAATTTTTTAGAGAAGGGCACTTTAGGGAGTTTGGCCAATCTATTATTAATGGGTAGATAGTAGAATAGTAGATGTGCAAATGTATTTATAGTTGATAGCTTTAACACAAATGAAACAAAGTTTGAAACAAAATATCTCTACCAGGAGATTTTGAAAAAAAATTCTAATTCATCATATAGAAATGACTATTAATTTTTGTGAAGAGTGAACACTTTATGAATTATTAATTGCATTGCAATCACATTGCAACCATTTTATATTGAAGCTTAAGCTAGTTTATCTATGTTAATGTTTTAGCTCGTTGTTAGCAGTTAGTTTAGTTTGTTATTGATTTGTTAGGTTGTTTGTAACTTAACAAACCAAATTATTCAGAGAAATGCACCATATATTTATATAGGTTCAGCCTAACTATTTGGTCTACTCATGTTGTTAAGAATTTCTTCTTGAGAGTTTCCACTATATAAGATGTGAACTTTTCAAAAGTTATGCTCACAAACCTTCTTACAACCAAACATAAGATTTTACACTAGGCTAATCTCATAACCAAACAGAGATTCTACACTAGGATGAGCTCATGAACCAAATAGAGTTTTTGACAGCTAAACTCAATAAACAAACGAGAGTTTTTAACAGGCTTAGCTCACAAACCTAAACAGAGATTTTACCTGGCTAATCTTAATAACCAAATTGAGGTTTTAACTGGTTAAGCTAGCTCCAGAACCAAACAACAACTTCTTATGAAGATATTACACAAGAGAAAAACCCCTCTTCAATAATAGCGCAACATTGGCACACAAAATCTCACATATTATTTTTCACTCTCAAAGCACTAAAAAAAACTTGTGAAGAAATAAAAAAAATGAAGTTGAGAGAGTAAAAGTGAGAAATTATTGTTTCAAATACGTTTTCTTGTGTATTTTGAATGAAGAGAAGCCATCTATGTAGGAGAAAAGTTTGGATCAAAAAGGAAAAAGATCCATGGGCCTTTTAATGACTTAACTGATTAAGTACTAAATTTAATCAATTAAGAGCTTCACAAAAACGGAAACCCTAATCCCAAAATGTAAACCTTGCAACAATTATGTAACTTAACTGATTAAGAGTATTTCTAATTGATTAAAGAGCCTTTTTTGTTCTATTTAATTGGATTAGGTCCCTAATTGATTGGGTAGTGTACAAATGCTTCTTGGATGATTAAAAATACTCTTGGTCAATTCCACATGCACCTTGATAGTTCTTCCGTAGGTTTTTAAGGTGTTTTAGATAATGTAAAGAGGATTAAAACATTTTTAGGTGAGTGTGTGAGTTGTCTTATTAATTCGAGAAATACTCTTATACCCTTACAATATAATTATAGATCAAACACAAGACCAAGCGGGCTTTTACACTTCATCTTGTTACAACTTTAAAACTTTAAGATCCCTTGCTTAATTCATCATAGATTTAGAACTTCGTCTAGGTATTGATTCTTCAAACTAGTGAGGCTTGGCACAGCTTCTTTGATATACATCAACATCATAGGTTTCTTAGCGGGGGATCATTAGAGACTTCACCAAATGTTGTTTGACCTTATGTGTTATCTTTGACTTTATATTTTGATCTTACAAAGACATCTTGATCTTGATATAAAATCTTGATTGTTACTTTTTCTTCATAGAGGAATACTTCACATCACTTCGTTTGACATATAGTGTTTTCATCATCAAAACCATCTTATGCATCTGATGGCTGCAAATAGTTGTACATGTAAGAACATAGATCCATACATATATACATAGTTATAAATATTCAATCTAATTAATCCATATATCAATTATTAATATAATTATGTCATCGTCTCTTTCTCTAATTTTCCATTATGAACATGGTATCAAAGCTTACAAGATTTGATAGCCATTGTTCTTCATCTTTTCCCTCTGTACATGGTATCAAATATTGAATGGCACTTCATAGCTATACCTATTTCTCAACAAATTCTGCAAATATCTATAATCTACTCCCTAACAAAATTCTTGTATTAGTTCTTGTTTTGCATCCTTTAGACAAAAAGAATTACCACACTTGGGCACAATCAATGTAAATTGCTTTGATTTCAAATAATAAGGAGAATATTCATAGATGGAACCCAAACCAAGCCTCCAACTTAGACTATTCTTTATGCATCATGGGCTCGTTGAAATACAATTGTAGTATTATATTTGTAAAATTCCTTTCCTAGGGCGATGCCTTTACACCGCTCTAGAATAGGCGACGAAAAAATATCGCTCAAAGGGAGGTATCGCTTTGCCTTGTGGTTTTTCCATCGCCCCTACATGGGCAACATGGGATAATATGCTTCTTGGGTAGATAAAAAGTCTGGGTCATTAACTGACCAACGTCTCCCTTGGAAATATGGACTCAACGGTCCATCATTGATACCCATTCCATGGAAACCATAAGCCCAAGAGGCCTCTATAAATGCATCTCATCTAATGGGAGAAAGAGACCTATTTTAAGCCAGACAAATCTTAAATCATGCACCTTCTTTACACCCTAAAGAGCACAACACTCACTAAGGTCTTAAAACCCGACTGACCATAACCATACGCTTGCTCCCAAGCATCACCGGTCATTAGCAAAGCCCCTCACCTCACGCAAGCAGGATTCTTAAAACTATCTCAAAACACCACCGTACATGACTTTTCGTTGACGCAGGAAAGTCCTACCCACTATATCGTGTTATAAACCTACTAAGGCTTTTGAGTCTTCCTTCCCTTGAAGGGGGAACACACACACCTGTGTTGGAACAAGTTCGATTCTACATCTGTAATCCTTAAGTTTTGATGATAAAAAAGTATAAAGAACAATTTCGTACACTAATCGTTTCACTGAGTGTGAAGAATCTGAAGCTAAGCAAAACGACTCTAGACAAAGTTGGCCAAAGCAGACTCTAGACTCTAGACTAAGCAGATTCTGATCTCTGAGTAAAGCACACTTTGGACCGTAGACAAAGAGACTCTAGACTTTGGATAATCAAAGTTAAAATACAAAGAGGTGTTCATCGGGATTATCAAGACAACGCATCAGAATCATCAAATCCATATTTACTCTAATATCTCAAGCCTCATTTTCTATAAACTCTGAAGTCTAAATCTAAAAGGCTCTGGACTCTGATCATGCTTCAAATTACCATAAATTTGAAGCCAATGATTGGGAGAAAAAATAATAAATGAATATCCTTGGAGATAGTACATTCAAGCTGCAAATTCAAATATTCCCGTAAAAGGACAAATATGCTGAGAATTCTTTAAGGATTGTACTGCCAACGGATCTCCAAGTTTTGTGGACCAACCTCGCACCACTATTACAACTGTGAAATTGATTAAATTACCATTTCCACTCACCAACAATATTAGTCATCATCCCTCAATTCCATCCTCCAACGGGCTATTCATTATCTATTTACAGAGGACAAAGAAACATGAAGAGCAGCGAATGAACTAACAAACTATCTTTGTACAGTTGTTAGAAAACTCTGTGAGAAAATTTAGAAACAAAGAAAAGATAGAGATATCATACAACACTCCTACACTTAGAGATTTTCATTCTTTATATTTTAAGTATAAAGTCTGTAATTTATATTGTGTATCAGCTTGTTAAGAAGCATCTTTGTAAACACACAAACTTTGTATTATAACTCTGATTGTATTCTTTAAGGGACAAAGTTTAGTTTGTAGCCTCGAGAAGTTATTGACAGTTAGTCTTTGAGATTGCATTCCTCAGGGGGACAAGGTTTAGTCAATAGCCTCGAGAAGTCATTGATTGTTGGTCTTTGAGTTGTAATTTGATTGATTAGTGGATTAAGTCCTTATTGAAAAGGCGAAGTCACTCTAACAAGTGGACTGTATTAACTTAGTTACAGTGAACCAGTATAAAAATCCTTGAGCATTTTTATCATTGTTAAGTTTGTTTTTGGCTACATGAAAAATTATTATGTTTGAAAGTCAATTAAACCCCCCCCCCTTTCTTGTGTTTCTCGAACAATAAAAACCATCACAGATCCATAAGAATTTAGCTGAATGCCATTTCTTACACCGAGTATGAAAAGATTACAAATAGAGGCTCAAAAAAGTCTATATTTGATTCTTTGAGAATGACTCGTGAAGGAAATGAGCAAGTAAAGAAAACAAAGGCTCTGACCTTGATTCAGAAATATGACGCCTTCAAAATGGAAGAAGATGAAACTGTTGAGGACATGTTATCAAGGTTTCAAATACTGGTTGGTGTATTGAAAGTCTTAAACAAAGGCTACACCCTTGCAAATCACATAAAGGAAATCATCAGAAGCCTACCAAAGAAATGGAGGCCAATGGTGGCAGCACTTAAGGTATCAAAGGATTTGAACAACACAACTCTGAAGGAGCTTGTAAGCTCTCTAAAGAGTGATGAGATCGAGCTAGAAGAGGTTGAGCCCCTGAATAAAGGGAAGTTTGTGGCTCTAAAGTCCAAAGACAAACCTAAAAAGGTTAAAGGTCTTCAAGTTGAAGAATTAAAATCTGAAGAAGATTCAGATGAAGGGGACGAGTTGTCCTTATTGTACAGAAGAGTTAACCGACTATGGAAACATAGACCGAAAAATCCCAGAGGCTATAGAAGAACAAGTGGACGCTTTGAGCCAACCACAGGACATAAGAATTCTGGAGCTGACAAGGAGGTCATTTGCTACGAGTGCAAAGAGCCTGGACACTACAAGAATGAGTGTCCCAAACTCAGCAAAGAAAATCCCAAGAAGAAATTCTTCAAAGAAAAGAAGAAGATTCTGATGGCAACATGAGATAACTCTGAATCATCTAAAGATGACTCTGAAGATGAACAAGCTAACATGGCGCTTATGGCTAACACTAGAGCCTCTGAATATGAATAAGATTCATATCACTGAATAGGTATTTTCTCATTTAACTCGTTATGAACTTGAATTATCTTTAGTTGAATTTCTTGAAAAGAGTGAGAAACTTCAGAAAAGATACAACAATTTGAAACAAATTCGTGTAACTGATTCTGAAGTCCATAGTGAGTGTTGGTGCGGTAAAGCGGCAAACAACAAAAGTTTTGGAAGTATTTATCCTGGAATTTATCGTGTCCAAAGAGATTAGTGCTACTGAAATGTCGTTCGACGGATTCTTAGTTCTTGAGTTTGGGTTAAATGGGTTTTAAGTAAAAACATATAAGTAGACATATGAACATAAAATAAATTCATTTTTGATAGAGAATAACTTATCAGGTTCAAATCTAAACTACTCCTCATAAATTTAAATTTATCACTCCGCCGCACTCAATCTACAATACTCGTCAGAATCACCACATATCTCTCACATCAATGTCCATTTCTGTAACACCGACGAGAATTCAACACCATAGTGATCTTTCGACGATGTCTCAATCGATCAAACAACACAGAGGCAGTAAACTTAGATATTATGTGGATGTTAACCCCAATCCTATCTCTAGAATCTAAAGCTAACATATATCCCCTTAATCAAGATTTAGGATGTCTATTTCTACAACAACACAAATCCAAAGCATTTAAGCAAAAAGATCAAGGAAACATCGATTAAGATTTGTAAAGCAAACTTTATACAACTAGTAGAAAGAGTAACAAACATCCATGGGTTTAGAGTAATTTACATACAAACTCAACAAAAAAGAAATACAAAGAGAAGAGAAGAAGATAAACCAAACATCTTCCGATTTGTCAGCTGCGATTGATGATCAATCCACCTCTGATCATCCAAATGCAAGCTCCATAGTTGCTTTCTAAGCTAATCTACCTAAAAAATGAAGGTTTGATGGATTGGGAACATATACCCCAAAAATGTAACCTAAAAAATCTATTTTCCCCCTATTTATGCACTTTTGGATCTGGTACAGCGCACGTCACGCGCAGGAGGGCGCTACGCGCCCACTGTGCTGTCATGAAAAAATCAGCACAAGTGTTTTTGCCATAACTTGAGAACCGTAACTCCGATTTGCGCCCGGTTCGAAGTGTTGGAAAGCTTATTCAATTTCCTATCTAAAAATTAATAAATAAAAACCAAATTGATGATTTATTATTCTTTTATTTTGAGCCTTATTCGTTGACGAGTTGGTTCTGTTGCTCAAAATTGCGCGTTTGAAGCCGTGTCTTCGACACTTTATTGCTCATGCTCCAAATATACAAGAATACCTACAAAAAGACACAAAAACTATTAAAAGGTATAAAAGTATATGAAAATACAACTATTCACAAAGTATACGTATTTATACACAAAACGGTGAATTATTCAACGAATATCAACAAAAGTCTTGATAAGTGCCACAAAACATTTATACAAAGTAAGTACATTTTGGAACTTAACAAACTCTCCCCAACTTAAACCTGTTTGTCCTCAAACAAGGCCAAACACTCAAAGAATCAAAAGTAAAAATCCAAAGAATCAAGAATCAACACAATTTAGAAAAACGAAACAATTGCACGGTTCAAACCAAAAACGCACAAACAAAGTAAAAACTTACCACAATCCTACAACGACACATGAAAATGAAACGAATCCTAAGTACAAAAATCATACAAAACATTATAAACAAAACATGCTCAATCATGAATCACGCCTAGCAAAAACTCATCGATAGATGAAAAACACCAAAAAGTGAGGACTTTGACACACACCCAACAATCTTGCAAACAATAGACAAAATTATGCATTCATCTAAAAATAGTATTGAAAATGAAACAACACGAATCACAAGGGCTTTCAAGGTTGTAATGTGGCTCGTTTAATAAACAAGTGATAAGTCCTAAAGCTAATTGAAACAAAAACTTGCCTAAACCTAAGGGAGTAATTACTTCCACAAAGTTTCAAACAATAAAATTCAAATCAAAACTTTCTTCCTTAACCATACGTTTCACACCAAACACAATAATTATTAGCACATTCTTATTCATACTCTTTTTGTTATTTTCTATTTCAAAATTTTCTCTTTTTTCTTTCTTTTTCTTTTCTTTTTTTTCATATTTTTTTCTTTTTATTTTCACAACCTCATACCAACCACAATAGAAATGGGCAAACATCTTCTCCCCAACTTGAATACAACTATCATCATAATAAGAATACTCTCTACTTTTTAAGGCAAGGTAAAAATTCACACTATAAATCATAGTGGAGGGTTCAAGAAAACAAAGAATCAACATCCATACACAATTGAAAACCAAATGCTCATAGACAAGCATTAAGCAAAAACAATATGGATATTGACAAAAAGGCTCAAAGGAGGTTACTAATGCTCACACACTCACAGGGTGAATTGATATTTGGTTATGGTAGCTGTGCTCAAAATCAAACAAGTGCCTTGATCACTTTCGTGCATTCACAAAATCAATACAAACGAAAGATTAAACATAATAATTTCCAGTTAAAACAAGAAATTTCCCCGGCAACGGCACCATTTTGTTGAAGTGGTAAAGCGGCAAACAACAAAAGTTTTGGAAGTATTTATCCGGAAATTTATCGTGTCCACAGAGATTAGTGCTACTGAACTTCCGTTCGACAGATTCTTAGTTATTGAGTTTGGGTTAAATGGGTTTTAAGTAAAAACATAAAAGTAAACATATGATCATAAAATAAATTCATTTTTGATAGAGAATAACTTATCTTCGAACCTAAACTACTCCTCACAAACTTAGATTTATCACTCCGCCACACTCAATCTACAATACTCGTCAAAATCACCACATATCTCTCACATCAATGTCCATTTCTGCAACACCGACGAGAGTTCAACTATATTGCTCTTTCGACGATGTCTCAACCGATCGAATAACACAGAGGCATTAAACTTAGATATTATGTTAATGTTAAACCCAATCCTATCTCTAGAATCTAAAGCTAACAGATATCCCCCTAATCAAGATTTATGATGTCTATTTCGACAATAACACAAATCCAAAACATTTAAGCAAAAAAATCAAGGAAATATCGATTAAGATTTGTAAAACAAACTTTATACAACTAGTAGAAAAAGTAACAAACATCCATGGGTTTAGAGTAATTTACATACAAACTCAACAAAAGAGAAATACAAAGAGAAGAGAAGAAGATAAACCAAACATCTCCCAGTTTGTCAGCTCCGATTGATGATCAATCCACCTCTGATCATCCAAATGCAAGCTCCATAGTTGTTTTCTAAGATAATCTACCTAAAAAATGAAGGTTTGATAGATTGGGAACAAATACCCCAAAATCATAACCTAAAAAATCTATTTTTTCCCTATTTATGCACTTTTGGATCTGGTACAGCGCGCGTCTCGCGCAAGTGTTTTTGCACTGTGCTGTCATGAAAAAATCAGCACAAGTGTTTTTGCCATAACTTGATAACCGTAACTCCGATTTGTGCCCGGTTCGAAGCATTGGAAAGCTTATTCAATTTCCTATCTAACAATTAATAAATAACAACCAAATTTATGATTTATAATTCTTTGATTTTGAGCATTATTAGCGAGTTGGTTCCGTTGCTCAAAATAGCTCGTTTGAAGCCGTGTCTTCGACACTTTATTGCTCATGCTCCAAATACACAAGAATACCTACAAAAAGACACAAAAACTATCAAAAGGTATAAAAGTATAAGAAAATACAACTTTTCACAAAGTATACGTATTTATACACAAAACGGAGACTTATTCAATGAATATCAACAAAAGTCTCGATAAGTGCCACAAAACATATATACAAAATAAGTACATTTTGGCACTTAACAGTGAGCTAGTAAAAGAAAATTCTAGTTTAAAAGAAAAAAATAATAGTTTAGAAAAGAGAAAATTATGCTCTCAGAAGTAAGAGTGAAAAACTAGAAAATGAAATTTTTTTAGAAGCTCCCATGAACTATGAGCGTGTTTCTAAGAAATATGAAACATCTTTTCAAAAATTTCTTGCACAAAATGTAGTAAGAAGCAAGATAGCTTCCATCATCTATACAATAAATAGAAATGAAAAAAAATACAATAAATAGAAATGAAAAAAAATGTATAGATTATGTTACAGTTAAAATTGATAGCATTTTTAGGTTTTCCAAAATGTATATTAAAAGAAAATGATGAAAGTTTTGACTTAAAAAAAAGAAGAAAGACAAGTTTATTAAAATATTAGAGTTGTTAACAACCTATAATGATGTGTGTAATCTAGTGGTGTGAAGATTTGGATTCTGGGAGTGTGCTCTACTCAAAATCTCAAATTCAAATCCTACTAAATACTATGTACACTTTTTCTAAATACATATTCAATTATCTATTTGATTATCTCTAATTGTATACATTTATTTTAAAATAATAATTGTTTTATAGTTTTTATAATAATAATAATTATAACTTTAATTTGTACACGTTTATTTTGAAATAATTGTGCACATTTATTTTAAAATAATATTTCTACTTTTTAAAGCTTAATAATTGTCATAGACCTCAATCAGCAAACTATATGTGCATGACATATTATGAGTATTAAGAGTAGGACCTATAAACTCTCATTTAATATTGAGTCACCAAAAAATAAAAATCATTTGATATTATAACTTAAAAATTGCAAACAACTTATCCATTGTGTGATGTCTTTTTTTTTATTTTTTTATTTTAATATTCTCATAAATAGAATCAATTAATAGGATATAGAATATGCTCCATCTAGCTTTGCTATGAATAACTAATCAAATAGTTGTTATATTAATTTGTATTAATAATAAGAAGAAGAAAAAACTCAGAAAATAAATTTGATTGTATCAGCAAGTGGAAAGCATGGTGTTTGTACCTATCTAAAAGAGAAGATGCCATTCTGCAATACACTTCTGCCACGTGGAAGCATTTTACAAGAACAATGTTGTATTCTTGTCCTAATTGTTTTGCAAAATCCATGTTGAGTGTTTGTTTGACCAGTTCCTTATTCTCTACAATTTCTTTTTGTCTATTAGAAAAGAAAAATGTTTGTACTATGCTTGAAATTTCTTACATAAAAAACGATTGAACTATCTAATATGATTTGAGTGTTAGTACTGACATGAAGTAATTTCAACTCCCTCTTGATTAAATTGTGATTTTTCCTATTAAATTTAGTGTCAATTATTATTAGACCAACTAATTAAGAGCCCTTTTTGAGTTGGTGTACCCGGGTACCTTATATGCGGTACCCGGTTCCCCTATTTTACACAGAAATAATAGCGAAATTGGTCGGGGTGTAACCGATTATCCTATATGCGGGAATTGGTTACAACTGCTATTTTCAGTTTTCAGTTTTAGTTTTTAAGTGTGTTTTAGCTTCCCAATTGTTTTGTAACTTAATGTATATAATGGACTCAATGCTCCCTATTATTGTTAATGCAAATTTCATTTCTCGCCCTCAATTACTCTCTCTCTCTCTCTCTCTCTCTCTCTCTCTCTCTCTCTCTCTCTCTCTCTCTCTCTCAATTCTCAAACTTCATCTTCTCCAAGTAAAACCTAATTCTCCATTGATTCACCTTAATTGATTTTGTATGTTCTAACATTTGGCATCAAGAGCCTTGGTTTTGATCCAATTCCGCTGCAACAATGAATACTATTTCCAACGATCGAATCCCTACTAACCTACCGATTCTTGATTCGAAGAATTATGACAAGTGGTCAAAACAAATGAAAGTTTTGTTTGGGTATCAAGAAGTTCTCAATATCGTCAACAATAGTGTTACATCACTTGGAGCTGAAGCTACTACTACTCATCAAGCTACATTCAAAGAAGAGAAGAAGAAAGACTACAAAGCACTGTTCTTGATCCATTCTTGTGTTAGTTGCGATAATTTCGAAAAGGTCGGTGATTGCGAGTCGGCAAAGCAAGCTTGGGTAATATTGAAGAAAGCTTATGTTGGGGCTGCTAAGGCTAAGGTGGTGAAGTTACAAACTCACAAATGGCAATCCGAGTTAACACAAATGGAAGAGAAGGAAACAATCAATGAATATGTGACGCGTATTACGCGGTCGGTAAATCACATTAAGGTGTGTGGAGAAACCATTCTAGAGCAGAATGTTGTGTTGAAAATCTTACGTTCTTTAAGGCAAAGGTGGAGATAGCTTTACAAGATCGTTTCAACGAGAAGAGCAAAGGATCGAAAGAAAAATGGACTTCGAAAGGGAAGCAAAGTTTTTAGAATTTTGGTGAAGGTGGTTCACAAAATTCGAAGGTTTCAACGGGGCAAAAGGATGAGAGAAGCCACTCCAATGGGTATGGTGATCGTAGAAACACGAGAGGCGAAAAACGGAGAGATAGAAGTAAAGTGCAGTGTTGGAAATGTAAGAAATTTGGACATTTCGCGAAGAAATGTAATGCAAAACAGTGGTAATCTCAAGGGGATGAAGCTAAGGTTGCTAGACAAGAGGTAGATGATGAAAATACGCTCTTAGTGATGATTACTGAGGAGTTTGATGGAATTTCAGAAGTGCTGGACAGCAGCTGTAAGTCGCGGGACAACAGCTACAACAGTGCAGAAAATAGGGCAGATTTGCACTCGGAACAAAATGTGATAATCTCGGTGCGAGATGGTGTTCAAGGAAGTGATGAATGATACTTGGACTCCGGTTGTTCATCGCATATGACGGGGATAAAGGATTGGTTTGTGCAAATCAATCAAGTTGCAAAAAGTAGGGTAAAATTCGCGGATGACTCCACTCTTGCGGCTGAAGGTGTCAGTGATGTTTTGATCAAGAAGAAGAATGGTGGACATTCTATGATCAAAGATGTGTTGTATATTCCAGGTATTAAGTGTAACCTTTTGAGTATTGGCCAATTGCTTGAGAAGGGTTACAATATACGCTTGGAAGATAAGATTTTGCGTGTTGTTGATGCTAGTGGAGTGTTGATCCTTAAGGCTCATATGGCTTTGAATAGGACTTTCAAAGTTGAGTTGAAAGTTTTGGAGCATAGATGCTTAACTACAACTGCAAGTTGAGAGAAGTGGTTATGGCATTACCGTCTTGGGCATTTGAATTTTAGTGATCTCAAAGCGTTGCAACAAAATGGTATGGTTACCGGGCTGTCATACATTAACATTCCAACTGAGTTATGTGAGGAATGTGTGAAGGGAAAGCAGCACAAGGGGAGTTTTAGCAAGGATGCGGGTGTTGGCTGGAGATTTCGTTTGAATAAAACATTCTTTGAAGGATTAGAGTTCAAAGAAGAATGGTTACTGATGACCATTTCGATAAATAAATGGCTACTGATGGCCATGTTCGAGGATGTTGTTTAAGTTGAAATAAAGATAATAAGTATCGGAGCTGGTTCGAAGTAAATTGTCTTTAAAGACTTAAGCGTTTTTGCGAAATACGAAGGGTACTGAAGCTTGACGTGTTTTCGTAGCATTCTCGGTTCTGATCACGTTGCCACGTATCGAAAGAGGATTCAGGCGGGAGGATTTGAATTTCGAAATAGTCTGTGTAACCGAACAAGGACAGATGGCGCCCCAGGGATTCGAAGCGTATGCATGTGAGCAACGTGGCATTTCATTAGTGTAGTACCGTTAGGGTCGAAATTAGTATAAATAAGGGTCTTAATGTTAGGATTCTGTGTGTTCATTTTGTACAAATCACTCACAAATTACTCAAGTGTCAAGCATTAAGAGAACGAGTTCGCTGAGAAATGTACGTATGACACCACCATCTTAATACGTTTGTATTCATCTTTATGCAAGTATCTTTTCAATATTTTTCTATCTTTCGTTACATTGCAGTCATTTACATTCCTGCAATTTTGTCTTTCGTTTTAACTTACTTCGGAGCATTTACTTTCTGCAATTTACATTCTTGTATTCTAAGTTTCTTGCAAGTTTATCTTTACTCCATATTTCGCCAGAGTTATATTTACGTGTATAACAAGGTGATTGTCAGTCTTTACATTTTGTCTATTTATTTCTTATATCGAAGACCAAATAACCAATATGAACCAATTCATCACCAATGGCAACCTTTTTGACTATGTCCTATGATCAATCTAGTCGATCTTGCGAGTAACCAAAGTATATTCTATAGTTTGGAAGACTAGCGGTTGTTTACTGGAAATCACCGTAAACAGCGGGTCAAAGGACCGAAACTCACCTTGAGATGGTGTATTCCGACGTTTCTGGCCTGATGCATGTTGACAAATTTGGTGGCAATAGGTATTTTGTCACGTTTATCGATGATTTTAGTAGAAAGCTATGGACATACCTTATCAAGGTGAAGGATGAGGTGTTTGATGTGTTTAAGAAGTATAAGTCCATGGTGGAGAGACAGTGTGGTCACAAGTTGAACATTCTCAAAACGGATGGTGGAGGTGAGTATACCTTGAATGTGTTTGGGAAGTATTGTGATGATGAGGGTATCGTGTGTGAGATTGCGCCACCCTATACGCTGCAACAAAATGGTATTGCTGAGAGGAAAAGTCGTTCGATTATGAACATGGTTTCAAGTATGTTAAGCGATAAAATTTTACCAAAGGAACTATGGGGAGAAGCGGTTTCTAAAGCCACCTATTTGTTGAATAGATAACAAAGTCAATAACGAAGGTGATTTCGTTCACTTTACGCTTATGGTCGAATCTGAACCGATGAATACGGAGGAGGCTCTAAGCGATCCAAAGTGGATTTGTGCAATGAAAGAGGAGTTGGAATCTATTGAAAATAATGGTACTTAGGAGTTAGTTGATCTACCATCTGCTAAGAAGTCAATTGGTGTGCGTTGGGTCTATAAAGTGAAGGCAAATCCCAAAGGCAAGATAATCAAGTATAAGGCTCGATTGGTAGCGAAGGGATTTTTACAACGTGAAGGTATAGACTTTGAGGAAGTGTTTGCACCTATAGCTAGGCTTGAGACCATCCGATTAGTTGTTGGTATTGCTAACAACAACGATTGGGGCATTTACCAAATGGATGTCAAATCTGCGTTTTTTATCGTTCCACTCGATGAAGAGGTTTATGTAGAGCAGCCCCGCGAATTTGTAGTGAAAAATCAAGAGATGAAATACTGCACGTTGCATAAAGAATTGTATGGTTTGAAACAAGCTCCAAGAGTTTAGAACAAACACATTGATGGCTTTCTTGTTGATATTGGTTTCAAGCGATGTGTGCCCGAACATGGTGTTTATGTGAGATCAAATGTGAATGATGGTGTGATCATTCTTTGCCTATATATATGTGGATGATCTTTTGATTATTGGCAGCTGTGAGAAGAGTATCTCAAGATTCAAGAGTGAACTCATGAATGATTTCGAGATGACGGACCTTGGGATCATGACATATTTCATTGGCATAGAGTTCCAATGGTAAATAAACGGAACTGCTCATGCAACAAAGAAGGTATGCACTTGAAATCTTGAAGAGGTGTGAAATGGAACATTGCAATGCATCCATTACACTGTGTGAAGCAAGGCTATAGTTGTCCAAGAGTGAGGATGAGCAAGATGTATATTCAAGTCAATATCGGGGATTGATTGGATCGTTGCGGTATTTGTGTAATACGTAATCGGACTAGGCATTTAGTGTCGATATTGCTAGTAGGTTCATGGAGAGAACTTGGTATTTCAGTTGGTGTATCCGGGTACCCTATATGCGGTACCTGGTTCCCCTATTTTACATAGAAACAATAGGGAAACTGGTTAGGGTGTAACCAATTACCCTATATGCGGGAATCGATTACAACTGCTATTTTTCAGTTTTCAGTTTTAGTTTTTTAAGTGTGTTTTAGCTTCCCAATTATTTTGTAACTTGATTATATAAGGGACTCAATGCTCCCTATTGTTTTTAATGGAAATTTCATTTCTCACCCTCATTTACTCTATCTCTCTCTCTCACAATTCTCAAACTTCATCTTCTCCAAATAAAACCTAATTCTCCATTGATTCACCTTAATTGATTTTGTATGTTCTAACGGAAGGTGGATGAGGTTACTTGAGAAGCTAAATTATTTGACCATGACAAAGCCAAATATCTCATGTGGTTAGTGTAGTAAATTAATTTTTGAACTCTCTACGATGGTCGTTGGAATGTTGTGGTACGAATCTTAAAGTACATTAAATAAGCTTTTAGAAAAGATCTTGTTTACACAAATAAAGGTAATTCATATATTATTGCTAGCAGAAATGTTGATTGGATTGGATGTTCCTCGGATAGACGACCCACATTTAATTTTGTGTTCTTATTAATGAAAATTTAATTGTAGAAAAGTTATATTGTCGTCAAATTTAGTGTTGAAGTTGAATAAGCTATGACACATACCCAATAGCTCATATGGCTCAAACATCTTCTCCAAAATTTACAATTTTGTAAAAGACATTATAAGTGTCATTTGCGATGATGAAGCATCTTTACATATTGTCTTTAATTTAGAGGTGTTCAAGAAAATGGTTAACTGAATTGATGCTGGAATTGAATTGCATTGCACCATAAAAAAAATTGAACCATTTAAATGGTTAATGAACTGAACTATTTAATTTAAACAATTCAAGTTTAGTTTAAAACCAGTTTAGAATCAGTTTCTTTTTATAAACTGATTTAAATATATAAATTTGATTTTCATAAAGTAATAAAAAATGAATTGGAGTAAAAATAATAATTTTTTTCAAAAATAAAAAAAAAATATTTTTCAAATAAAAAAATATTTTTAAATACAAAAATATTTTTCCCTGAAAGCAAAAATAAAAATTTTGAAAAAAAAATATATTCTAAAAATATTACTTTTTAATATAAAATTTAAAATTTTATATGAAATTAAAAAAATTAATTTTAAAAGAGCTCAAAATAAAAACTTGATTTAAACTATTCTAAACGCTTTTAATCAAAATCATATTTTTCAAATTTTCAGCAAAATCATAAAAATAAATAAATAGAAATTTTCAATCTTTTTTAATTAATTTGTGAATCCAATATATATATATATATATATATATATATATATATATATATATATATATATATATTCATTTTAAAATAAATTAGTTTTAAAATTGGTTCATAAAATACAATTGATTCTAAAATAATTTGATATAATAAAATCAGTTTATAAAACTAAATTGGTTCTAAACCGATTATGACTCGGTATATATATATATATATATATATATATATATATATATATATATATATATATATATATAAAAAACTAAATTGGTTCTAAACCGATTATGACTCAGTGTGTGTGTATATATATATATATATATATATATATATATATATATATATATATATATATATAATCAATTTTTAAAAATATCATTTTAGAATAAATCAATTTTAAAATTGGTTCATAAAATACAATTGATTCTAAAATCATTTGATATAATAAAATCAATTTATAAAACTAAATTGGTTCTAAACTGGTTATGAGCTGAATTAAATTGGTTTAACAATTAACTGAATTTTTATTGAAATGATTTTTGAAAATGATCCAAACCATTATTGTGGTTTAATGCGGTTCAGTTCATGAATCATGAACACCCCTACTTTAATCCAATCTTTCATAAATAAATTAAACATATTGAGATTGATTATATTGAGATTGATTGTCTTTTTTTTTTTTAGATTGTGTCTGATAGCAATCTTTCATAAATAAATTAAACATATTGAGATTGATTATATTGAGATTGATTGTCTTTTTTTTAATTGTGTCTGATAGGATTGCTACTTTATTTGTTGGTTTTAATAATCAATTAACAAATATTTCACCAAAGTCCTTTGAAGACCAATAATAACTTACATATATAAGATAAGTTTAAAGAAGTTCATATACCTTCTTAGGAAATTCTGGCAAAATTTCTTTTTTTTCTAAAAATTCATAGATGCATTTCCAAACGCACTAAATTTTTAATTTTTGGTGTCTTCGAAGATGCATATCCGAAACAATCTAATTTTTAGTGTTGGAAATTTTCAGATATACATATATGAAATAAGCTAATATTTATTAAAAAATTAAAATCAAGGTGAATCAATATAATTAATAATATAATAAACTGTATTAATCAAAATATATAATTAAAGTTATACCATTAAAATCAAGATATATTAATAATATCAACTTATTAAATATTTAAATCAACACATTATTTTCATATAAAATTAATTAAAGAGAAAAAAATTAATATAAATTAAAAATTATAATATTAATAGGAAGATATTTTTATCATGATTATAATCATAATGTTGTAGTTATTTAAAAAATAATTAATTTTATAATTTAAAAAAATTTATGACAAATAAATTATTACAAAATTAAAATTTTATTTAATCTTTTTATTTCTAATTCACAAGGATTTGTATTTAGTTATTTTTTATTAATAATAATTCACTTTAATTATATTAACTATATTATTAAATAACTATTTTGTTAAAACAAAATCAGAAAATAAATTTAGGATATTGGTTAATTCGGATATGCATATCCGAATTAACCAATATTGCAAATTTCTTTATGATGAGTATATCCGAAGGGTATTTTGAAGTTTTCAAAAGTGTTTTTTTACCTATGAGTGTAATAAAAAATCTCTAAGTTTAATGAATGCAATCTATATGAAATATGACATGATCTTAATAGTTATTCTATTAAAATATGATACAATCATTGTACCAAAAAAAATATGATACAATCTATTTAATTATTAAGATTGACATGAATTAATTAAAATTAATTGTGTTGATTTACGTTCCTTAATTTAGTAGTTATCATTTTACAATAATCAATACAAATAAAATCAGACTAAAAGCTAATCTCTCAACTTCAGTATGAGCTTCTTATTCTTAAGTTCATGAAACATTTTTAATGAAAAATGTGGAAAAAAAAATTTAAATAACCATGTTTAATAAAAAAATATAAAAAAAACCAAGTTTTCGGGGTATTTACCAAACTGTCTAGGTTTGGGACCGGCTGAAAGTGAATGCGCCATTTGGTTTGGCGCATAAGTGTTAAAATTTGGTGAATGCGCCAAACCATTTGACAAACACTAAAATAGGGTGTGTTTGCGCCAAATGGAATGACGCATTAGGCTAACTTTTTTGCCCTAATAGCCAAACACTACGCCAAATTTAAGTTTTAGCAGCACACCTACTAAAGCGCTTCTAGTAAAAAGCGCTGTTATAGGTTGCACTAAAAACAAAATAAAAAAACACGCTAAAAAAGCGCTCTTAAAGGGGGGGTAATGAAAGCGCTTTTCAAAAGCGCTCTTATAGGGGGTGGCTATGAAAGCGCTTTCTAAAAGCGCTCTTAAAGGGGGGGTATGACAGCGCTTTTCAAAAGCGCTCTTATAGGGGTCTTATAGTGGGGGATATGAAAGCGCTTTTGAAAGCGCTCTTAAAGGGGGGGTTACAAAAGCGCTTTTTAAGAGAAAGCGCTGGCATAGGTGGCCCTTCTAAAGCGCTTTTCAGAAGCGCCCTCGTAGGTGTTTTAAAATAAAACAAATTAAACTTGCCCCAATTAATTTCAGAAGCGCTTCTCAGTATCTTTCTCCTTCGCGACATAACACAGAATCCCTAAATCAATTTCTTCCCTAAATCAATTTCAATCCTCCGCCACGACCTCCGCCACGACCTCCGCCACGATCTGCCACGACCTTTAGCCGTCTCCGCCGCTTCAGTGTAGTGCCGTCTCCGCCGCTTCAGTGTCGTTCTCCGTTCTCCCTCCGCCTCTGGTTTGCTGCATCCCTTTAGGTAATTTCTATGTTGTCTCTTCTGCTTCTTATTCATATTGAATCATCTGGTTCATATCATTCTGTATTCTAGTGTTCTCTTCTGCTTCTTATTCATACTGCTTAGGTTTTTGAATATGCTGAGAGAGGATTCTGTATTCTAGTGTTCTCTTCATACTTCTTATTCATTCTGCTTAGGTTTTAATCATTTTCAATTAAGCTGAAACATTATAGTTATTTTTACTAGTGTCGATTGAGTGGTGAAGTTGAGATATCATGCCGAAATATGACAATCGGATCGGTTATGCCGAAACATGCATCTATGGTGAATGAACCGGACGCTTACTTACTAATTTTCTTGTTACACTTGATGATATTATAACATGTCCAGGTGCATTTAGGGATGAGAAATAGTAATTGATAGGATTGCATTTTAATGACTCTTTTTTGAAAATTCCCGGATTATATTTGGTTTGGAAATTGGATTCTTGTTGAAATATATTCATAAAAGAGTGAAGATAATTTGAGTGATTGTAGGTTATGTTGTGTGTAAATACAACACGACACCGACAAATTAGTGAAGATATTTTGAGTGCTATCTTATTGATTATTAAGATTTAATAGTATCCTTTGAAATTAACGATAGAATAACATTCTTATTAATTCAAAGCATGCATGCATGGAAAAGATATGTTAATTCTCGTTACTTTCGTGATTTAGTGACTATTAAAAAATCACTTATTTGATAAAATAAAAAGCACTTATTTGAGTTAATAAATTTTGGTCAGTCATCTTCCTGTACGTGTTTAAGTTATTCCACCTAGTGGTATTTGATAATTAAACTTCTTATAAAATATTATTGACTGAACCGTGGCCATCCTTATCCTATCTATGCTTAGCCACTCTTACTTTTTGAAATTGAAAGTGAGATTTGTCTACTTCTATTATATTTTATGGTACTATTTATAGGGTTTTTTTTAATGAGAATTGTACACTGTTTCATTATAGATAAGTCTCAGTTTGAGGCTTAGCAGTACTAGTATTATCTCTTTTTATTAATACTTGAAGACATTGAGACACAACAACCATATATTTTGAAGGCAGTTCATAAATGCTTTCACAAATGCAACCACTAACTAATGTTTTGTAGAACTAGAATCCTAATATATTCTTATTCCTCTGTAGAGGGTAGTTTTTGGTCTTAATAATGGTATTGAACAAATAGTTGAATATGCTACAGTTTGCATATACTTCCTTCACTTTTATAATATTTGTATTTAACTGCATCTTGTGTGTGTGTGTTTAATTTTACAGTTACTTTGAAGTCTCTGGTTTCTACTTGTACAACGCCGATTCAAACCTACCATCTCCCACATCAAGTCTAATTCAGGTTACTATCCCTTTCTTCTTGCTTATAGTTTGTTATTTTCTGCTTATAGTTTATTGTTTATGGTTCTATTTAATATCAATTTAGTGTCTCTCAACCAATTTTTTGGTTTGTGGACTTATATTACCTTGAAATAAGGTAATGTCTTCTTTAAGAAATCGGGTATTCTGATTAGGTATTCTATTATGATGATAGCTATTTATTATCTTGACAGAATTCCTTAGTACCTGATAGAGAAACCAAGAAGCATTTGTTTAGCTTAATTAAGTCATGGATAAGACATGGATGAGATCAAACCGATTGTCGAAAGAGTACGAGAAAGGGGTATGGGAATTCGTTGAGTTTGCGGTTAAGCACTCCGAAGACCCGCTTCGAATGTCGTGTCCTTGCTTGGGTTGCTGTTATGGGGATAAGGTTGACGGGAAACAGTTGGGATCCCATTTACTACGGTTTGGAATTGATAGAAGTTATACATGTTGGACAATGCATGGTGAGAAAAGTAACGGGAATGCTGGGTCGAGTTGTAATAGGAAGTATGCTTCAAACGACGATTGCACAGACACATACGATTGCGATCGAGTCGAGGAGATTGCAGAAGCGCTTGAAGAAGATCTTGCGGATTGTCCCAAAATGTTTGAGAGGTTGGTAAGCGATGCAGAGAAACCGTTGTATGATGGTTGTTCAAAATTCACAAGATTGTCTGCGGTGTTAAAGTTGTACAACTTAAAGGCGGACAATGGATGGTCGGATAAAAGTTTCACAGAGTTATTAGCCCTTATGAAAGATATGCTACCAGAGGATAATGTTCTTCCCAATCGAATGTATGAAGCCAAAAAGATGTTGTCCTCTATTGGCATGAGCTATGATAAGATACATGCATGTCCAAACGATTGCGTTTTGTTTCGAAACGAGTATGCAGCGTTGAATGAGTGTCCTAAATGTGGTGCCCCTCGATATAAGAAAAAGTTGTCTCCTGCTAAAGTCTTATGGTATTTTCCTATAATTCCGAGATTTAGACGCATGTATCATAGTGAGACCGATTCAAGACACTTGACTTGGCATGCAGATGAAAGAATTATTGATGGAAAGTTGCGACATCCGGCAGACTCACCACAATGGATGAAAGTTGATATTGATTATCCTGAATTTGGAAAAGAAGCAAGAAACCTTCGGTTGTCATTGTCTACTGATGGAATGAACCCGCATGGTATTCAAAGTATCTCGCATAGCACATGGCCTGTGATTCTTATGATCTATAACCTACCTCCGTGGCTATGTATGAAGCGTAAGTACATGATGTTATCAATGCTAATTTCTGGGCCTAAACAACCAGGGAATGACATAGACGTATACTTGGCACCGTTAATCGAAGATTTAAAGTTTTTGTGGGACAACGGTGTGGAGGTTTACGATGGGTATAGGAAGGAAAGTTTCAACTTGAGGGCGATGTTGTTTGGAACAATTAATGATTTTCCAGCATACGGAAATCTATCCGGGTACAGCAATAAAGGTCAAAAGGCGTGTCCCGTTTGTGAAGATGAAACCGATACGACACGATTGGATCTTTGTCAGAAGAATGTCTTTCTCGGTCATCGTAGATTCTTAAATTCTAATCATCACTACCGTGGGTGGAGAAAAGCATTCAACGGAAAGGCCGAACATGGTACAGCCCCGCCTTTTTTGTCAGGTGATCAAATTTTTGAAAAGGTGAAAGATGTGAGCACTCAGTTTGGCAAGCCTTTTGCACATTCACTTGTCAAGGGTGGGTGGAAGAAGAAGTCCATTTTTTTTGAACTTCCATATTGGAAGTCGTTGTACGTAAGACATTTCCTGGATGTTATGCATATTAAAAAAAATGTATTTGACAGCGTTATAGGTACGTTACTCAATATACCAGGAAAGTCTAAGGATGGCGTTAACATAAGGAATGACATGGTAAACATGGGGATGAGAACTGAATTGAGACCCGTGACGAAAGGAAGACGAACATATCTGCCACCTGCTGTTTACACTCTATCTAGAAAGGAGAAGAAAACATTGTGTAAGTTCCTCAGTGAAGTTAAAGTTCCAGAAGGCTACTCTTCAGATATTAGAAGACTTGTGTCCATGAAAGACCTCAAGTTAAAGAGTTTGAAGACGCACGATTGTCATGTTATAATGGAACATTTTTTACCAATAGGTATACGTTCTATTCTGCCAGAAAAAGTAAGAAGCGCAATAACTAAGCTGTGTTTCTTCTTCAGGTCAATTTGCAGTAAGGTGGTCGATCCCGCGATCTTACCAACATTGCAAAAAGAGATAGTTGTTACTTTATGTGATCTTGAAATGTATTTTCCTCCCTCGTTTTTTGACATAATGGTTCATCTAGTCGTTCATCTTGTGAAAGAGACACAATTGTGCGGACCAGCTTATATGAGATGGATGTACCCTGCTGAACGTTATATGAAAATATTAAAAGGGTACGTGAAAAACAGAAGTCGACCGGAGGGTTGTATTGCCGAACGATACGTTGTTGAAGAAGCGGTTGAGTTTTGTACTGAATATCTGTCAAATGTTCAATCAATTGGACTCCCCAAATCTCATATTGTCGAAAAAAAAGAAGGAAAAAGGCTAATTGGAAATAAAGTTGTGACAGTATCAATGGTCGAACGGGATCAAGCGCACTTGTATGTTCTGCACAATGAGATTGAGGTTGAGCCGTATGTTGAAATGCACAAGGTTGTTCTCCGAGATTTAAATCCAAATAGAAATGAGAACTGGATAGTACGAGAGCACAATCGAAGTTTCATACCGTGGTTTAGAGATCATATTTATTCAAAGTATCGTTCAGATCCTGCTTCAGTAACAGAAAGGTTGAGATGCTTAGCCTATGGTCCAACTGTAATTGTGCTTTCTTATAGCGCATACGCTATTAATGGATACACATTTTATACCAAAGAACAGGATGATAAAAGTACTATGCAAAATAGTGGTGTTACCTTGGTAGCTGAAGCAATGCACATATCAAGTGCGAATGACTTAAATCCGAAATTTGCAAATTTGTCATATTTTGGGGTTATCGAGCGCATTTTGGTGTTTGATTACGCGAAGTTTCAGATTCCTGTATTTGGTTGCAGGTGGGTTGAAAATAATAGTGGCATACGAATGGATAAGTCAGGATTTTTGCAAGTGGATCTCAATAGGGTAGGGTACAAAGATGAGCCTTTCATTTTAGCCTCTCAAGCTAAACAAGTGTTCTATGTCAATGATCCGACAAGTACGAAATGGTCTATAGTGCTTTTATCTAACAAAATAGTAGATGAAAACATTGAAGATCAAGGTGATATTGGTGTTGGCATTGAATCTTGTACAAGAAACGATCAAAATGAGAATGAATCTTGTACTAGAAATGATCATAATGAGGGTATTTGGATCAATCCAACCGTCCGCGTTGTTAAGAGACGCGTAGAACACAATCCTACCAAGAAAAGAAAGAGACGTTAGTGATAAAGGTAATAGTATACATATTCCGACTAATTTGTTTTATTCAATTTGTACCGATTGTTTTAATCAATAGTATAGTACTTATTCAATTTTGGTGCATATTCTCGTTTTGTACATAACTTTTGAACCATGTATCCGTTTATCGACTTCTTTACATGTAACTATACTATTTTGACGATTCCGGAGCTGCTCATGCACTTATATGTTCATTTCGGGACTGTTTTTTTTATCGGTTTTGCTTCTGCCCGTAATCAAAAGTCGGGCTTAGGGTCTGAATTTCGGAAAACCGACTTTATTTTTGAGTCCGTGGGGACGTTTTACCATAGCCATGTAAATTTCGTTCAATTCCGACAACTTTATTTTTTGACGCTTATTTTGATTTGTACCGATTTCGTTTCCGATTTACTTGTACATGCATGGTTTGACTTCCATTTTACTTGTATAGATTGTTAGCTTATTAATAGTGTACTAATGTGCTTTAGTTTGTTTGATACAGGTTAAATGGCTCCGGATAGAGATGCTCCACCTGAAAACTCACAAGAAAGAGATGCTCAAGAAAGAGATGCCACGGATACAAATGCTCCACCTGATACTGAAGCAAAAGAAGTTGCACGAGGCATCACTATCATGAAGGGAATCGTTCGACATAGAGACCAAGGATTAGTATACCGATTGGAATGGAATTCTGATAAACAAGCAATTGGTCCTAATTCTGCAAAGTTGACAAGTTATATTGGTACACTTGTTCGTATGCATATTCCGGTCTCTGTAGCTAAATGGAATCTGAAAAGCGAAGACTTGGATGCGAAAAAAAAAGCGATTTGGGACGAGCTTCAGGTATATATCATATATGGTTAATTGTTGTTATTATCTTGACGATAAATTGTTTAAATTACTTATACTAACACACTATGAGTATGTTTTTTTGCAGAGGACTTTTGAGATACCAGATGATCGTAGACGCTACATACTTGGTTTGGCCGGCAAAAGATATAGAGGGTGGAAAGCTTTTTTGACAAACACTTAGCTTAAGGATAAAGATGGAAACTTTCTTGAAGAGGCACCGGGACGGCCAAAAAAGTATGAGATCTTCATTGGTGAAGAAGATTGGGCTAAGTTTGTAGAGCAAAGAGATGAAGATTTTCGGAAAAGGAGTGCCAAGAATAGTGCGAGAGCATCCAAACCCGCATATCCATACAAAAAAGGGCGTTTGGGATATGCACGCTTGGAGGATAAAATTGTAAGTAAATAGAAATGCGTTTTAATTAATTGTCTAAATGTGTTTTATTTGACGATTTTATCATTTGTGTCAATGCATAGTTAGAGGAGACTAAAAGTGAGCAAACCTCACTTCCTGAACATGTGTTGTGGAGGGAAGCTCGTGTGGGCAAGGATCATGCTGTCGATCCCGAAGTTCAGAGAGTTTTTACTGAATGTGTAAGTATAATACTGTGTCTTTAATTAAATCAAATGTTTTTTAATATATAAATGATTTTTTAATGTAAATGAATTACAGGAGACCTTGTCGCAATCGGCATCCACCGGTGAGGGGAGCGTACTTAGTAGAGCACTAGATGCTCCTGAGTATCCCGGTCGGGTGAGGGGTAAGGGTCATGGTGTGACTCCAACCTCTTTTTACAAGAGTCCTAGGAGAAGAAATCCTTCAAATGAAGAAGTGTTGCAAAAGTTGGCGGAATTGCAAGCACAAGTCTCTGAATTGCAAAGAGATAAAGAGGCGTATATGAGAGAAAAGTGCAACACTTCATTGGTGAAAGAAACTAGTGATAAGGCTAGTATCAACTATCAAAGGAAATTTCCCGAGGTAATTATAATTTTTTTTCCTTTTAAATTGTTCTATTTTATTAATGATAATGACTTTATATTTACTATTGGTTTAGGGCATTTCATCTTGCCAACTATACTTATCGGAACCGAGTTATCGACTAGTTGGCAAGGGAAAAGTGCACAACACTTTGGGAGATTTACTTCACCATAGACCGCTCCCGGATGGACACCTGAAAGTATCGGTGGATGTTGTAGTAGATCATGATGCGATGCTACCGGTACCTGACATGGTCTCAGAGACGACATTGTTGCGAGATGCAATAGGATCATTTGTTGCATGGCCCTCGGAGCTCATTACCATTAGTGATGAGGTATATTGAAAACGATTATGAATCATTTAGTTTTCGAATGTCAATTCTAAACCGTTTATTAATTATTTTTTACATTTTAATTTTAGACTGCTCCTATAAAACCCACAGTTAAGGGTAAAGGGATTTTACAGGAGGAGGAGTCTGTTGCATCACTAAAAGAGGTACATTTAAAGTGTTAATAATTAATCTGAATCTAAATCTGCATGATTTTATATTTTACCTAACTTATATGATTTTTAGGCATCCGCTCGAGAGTCACAACAAGTGACGCAGCAAGTTCGTACCGTACCACCCACTGGTCCTCCGAAGCCAGCGGGAAAAAAAGGCGGTGCTTTTGTGCCTCGGTACCGGTCGACGCTCGCAACAATGGTTGATATGTCCGATTTGAAGGATGGTGCTTTACGTGAAATCGTTATGGATGAGAGTGTCTTCGGTATTGAATTCAAGTCACTTATTACACTTGATGACTTGGAGGAGATTTTTAAGCATGATCAACTAGGCGTCAATAACATGCACTCATACATCCGGTAATATTCCCTCATCCGATATATTATTTAATTAGTCCCACAATATAATTTATTTACACATTTCAATGAAAATAATCTAATGTTTATTATGTTTTTATTTAAGGTTGTTGTATGACAGAGTGTTGCGCGGGACTCCGTTGTCTAACAGATTCCGTTTCGTGTCTTCCGCCCACTGCAGCGGAATGGCAATTGCTTCAGAACGGGAATCAGTTAGACGGCGATTAGTCGATAGATTCATGTCCACCGGCAATACAGAATGTCTGCATCTTTGGGCGTATAATACCCGACCAGTAGGGTTAGTTTCTCATTCTTTGTTCATCTAATCTCTGTTTCTTTTGTGTATAGCAAAATTTTCATATAACCTATTGTTTTTATTTATAGAGCACACTGGTTGCTGCTTGCTATCAACCCTATAAGGGAAGTCGTGTATTATCTGAATTCGGTAAATGGTGAATGGACCAATTATCCGGCCATGAAGGACATCGTTGATTTGTAAGTGGGATCGTTCTAAATATATATTCGTGTATATTTATATATATATATTTACTTATTTGTGGGATTGATCTAAACATATGCTTTTATATATTTGTTAATTAGATCAATACAAGTGTTCCGAAGTCAACGGGACGCACAGGTATCCCGAACTAAATCTTGCAACATTACTTGGATCCAAGTGCAGGTACATTATTTTTCACAATGTTGCTTATAATATATTTATGCTACTTGATAAAACAATGCACAACTATAGAATCTTATTTGTTTTTCTATGTAGTGTCCGCAACAGAAAAACAGTTACGATTGCGGATACTTTGTATTGAGGTTTATGAAAGAAATCCTTCAGGCAAATCAATTAGAGATTCCGCTCACGGTATGAATTTATAACTTAAGATAATTTCATATAATTTATTACATTTAACTAAATGTATCATTCATATTTTGTTTTTGTTTTGTAGTACCTTGACGAATTCCGTGCCGCTGGATACCCGAAACTTAAGTTGGAAGAAATAAAAGAGGATTTGTGTCATTTTTATATTAAGCGCTTTTTCATGTAGGATTTGTGTCGAATTGAAGTACTATAATATTATTGATGTTGTAATGATGTATATATATAATTTTGGATATTATAATGGTATTATATTAGTATATATATATATTGTCTTACTGATGGCTGAAATAATATCGTCGAAAATAAATTACAGGTCGAAAATATTACAGGCTGAAAACATATTACAGGTCAAAAATATTACAGGTCGACTGGGAGGATTAAATTACAGGCTGCACATTAAAATACCTCATTTAGCTACTAAAGCGCTTTCTAAAAAGCGTTCTTAAAGGCCCACATACTAAAGCGTTTATTTTTAAAAGCGCTGCCAAAGATTAATAAAAAAGCAAAAAAAAAAAAAAAAGCAACATACTAAAGCGCTTTTGTAAAAGCGCTCTTATAGGGGGGGCTATCAGAGCGCTTTTTCTGGAAAAAGCGCTCTTAAAGCCCACCCTATAAGAGCGCTTTTACAAAAGCGCTTTAGTATGTTGCGTTTTTTTTTATTTTTTACTCTCACAGGGGGGCCTATCACAACGCTTTTCTGGAAAAAGCGCACTTAAAGGGGGGCCTACCAGAGCGCTTTTTCCTGAAAAGCGCTCTTAAAGGGGGGCCTACAAGAGCGCTTTTTCCAGAAAAGCGCTCTTATAGGGGGGCCTACCAGAGCGCTTTTAAAAGCGCTTTCGTAGCCTATGCCAGCGCTGGCTTTGGCAGCGCTTTAAAGCGCTGTTAAAGGCCAAAAAAAGCGCTTTAAAAGCCCTTCCTCGTTGTAGTGAAACCATTTGGCGCATTAGGGTTCCTCTTTCTTTTCTTTTTTTCTTTTTTTTTATTAGTTAAGTTATGTATATATATATATATATATCGATAAATTTTCATTTGTCAAATTATTTTTTTAGTTTTGAAAATGTAGTGCACAAAACGTAAATTGCCATTTGATAATCGAAAACGAAACATCGGTTACAATTGATTAAAGAAATGAAACATCGATTACAAATGATTAAAGAAACGATACATCGACACAATTGATTAAGGAAAACACTACAAAATGCTTAATGGCGTCCATCACCAAGATAGCCATCTGTTCCGCATGACGTTCTGTTTATCACACGTTTACCGTGATCGTTTATGTCGCCGCGAAGACAGTCTACGGCAACTGGGAGGAGTCATACAAAATTCTTCCCCGATACCTCAATGCGCTACATAGTTACGCACCTGGCACTGTTACTATTCTAGAGACACTGCCCGCGCATGCCCCGGATGGAAACCCTGTCCAAGGAAACGGAATATTCCATCGGCTTTTTTTGGGCGTTCAAACCTTGCGTACGAGGGTTTGCACATTGTAAACCCATACTTCAAATTGATGGAACATGGTTATACGGTAAATACAAAGGAACCATGCTCATGGCGGTTGCACAAGACGGGAACAACAACATATTTCCAGTGACGTTCGCAATTGTCGAAGGTGAAACTACGGCGGCTTGGAGTTTTTTTCTAAGGAACCTTCGAGAACATGTTGCTCCTCAGCCTGACATCTGTTTAATCTCCGATAGGCACGCTTCCATTGAGAGTGCCTATAATAATCCAGCAAACGGATGGCATGACCCGCCATCAAAACACGTCTATTGTATTCGCCACAACGCCAAGAACTTCATGCGGGAGATCAAGGACAGACATCTTAGGAAGGCCCTGGTCGATAC
The DNA here is from genome assembly GCF_029867415.1 of Vicia villosa. Classification (NCBI taxonomy): domain Eukaryota; kingdom Viridiplantae; phylum Streptophyta; class Magnoliopsida; order Fabales; family Fabaceae; genus Vicia; species Vicia villosa. The sequence continues at coordinate 14,580,913 of NC_081183.1, read as the reverse complement.
TGGTTATGCATTGACCCAACCCACATTCCAGCATTATCGGAGTGAGATTGTAATGAAAAATCCAGAGGCAGGTAGTTGGATAGATAACCTTTATAGGGAGAAATGGACAAGGGCTTACGACAAAGGCGTGCGATGGGGCCATATGACGACAAATCTCGTGGAATCCATGAATGGCGTTTTCAAAGGCATTCGTAACCTTCCTATCACAGCACTAGTGGAGGCTACCTACTTTAGGATGGCTTCGCTCTTCTCAACGAGAGGCAGGAAATGGGGTGATGTTAGGCAATCTGGTCAACTATTAAGTGATAGTTGCATGAAATTTATGCAACAGCAAACGGCAAAAGCAAACATTCATCAAGTTACTTCTTTCGACCGATTCAACCGCACGTTCAGTGTGCGCGAAACAATTGACCACAATGAGGGTTTGCCAAGACAACAATATAGGGTTCTTCTGGACGAAGATTGGTGCGACTGTGGAAGGTTTCAAGCTTTTCGTATGCCTTGCTCACACGTCATAACTGCATGTGCGTATGCGCACCGCGACGCAAAATCACTACTGTCTCCAATTTACAAGACTCAGACATTGCTTCGAGTTTACAGTGCTGCGTTTCCAGTGGTAGCCAAGGAGGATTACTGGCCTGAGTATGATGGAGAGGTAGTTTGGCATAACGACGCAATGCGGCGAAAGAAAAAGGGTCGCCCCAATAGTACACGTATTAGAACCGAAATGGACGTCCACAACAAAATGGAACGAAAATGCATCATTTGTCGTCAAGTGGGGCACAATAGAAAAAGATGCCCTAGTCGTGGCTCAACCTCGTCGCAAGTTTAATCTACTCTGTATTTTTTTTACGACAATGTATCGATTTCGCTAACCACCTCTTGTAACCTTTCCTCGGTCTTTCATCAATAAATTGTGCTTTATTGAATAACTGAAATCGCCAACATTATTCAGGGTTACTACGCATTTTCTGAAATCGATTTATCAGATATTTTTCCGAAATTAATAGACCGGAATCAAAAATGGCGCCCAAAAATACACAAAAGGGTGTTTTTTTTTAAAAAAAAAAATAAACCAACACATAGGAGCCAGATGAAATGGCGCCTATGTGTTGAATGGTGGCCTTATGCGCCATTTCAAATGGCTAAAAAATTTAGCCCTAATTTTTGCACATTTGCGCCATTTGAAATGGCTATCTCCATAAGCATGCGCCAAATGATTTGGCGCATTCACTTTCAGCCGGTTCCAAACCTAGACAGTTTGATAAATACCCCGAAAACATGATTTTTTTGATATTTTTTTTATTAAACATAGTTATTTAAATTTTTTTTTCAAAAATGTGTGCTAAAGACTCAACTTCATTTAATCATATTGATGAAAATATTTGATTTTATAATATACTCAATATTACAAAACCAACTCGTAAACTTTCAATAACTGAAATCTTATAGCATATGGCCCATAAGATATTAAATAAACTCTAGGAGTGCTAAGATCAAACACTAACATTTCTATTAATACAATATTAAATAAAAGGTCCAATTTTTTATCCTTGTTCCTATCCAAAACTATTTTACCAATTTAAATCATCCACCAACATGTTACCAATTAAAACAAATTCAAAACTATTTTAGCTAGAAAAATTTCTGCTACCAAGTTCTAACATCAAACACAACTTTGCCTTTTCATATAGTCCTCTATCATATCTTCCCATTACAAAAGTTTGCATTGTTTTTTCCATTGATAAATGTCAAGTAAATAGGCAGTTATATCTTGCACATTTCAAACCTTAGGCATTCTGCTTAAACTTCTTTCGGTGTCTCTCGTCTCGCCAACTGAACTACCTACTTGAGACTTAATCGAGTTATTATCTTTCGCTTCACACTAGTAATAGCATAGCAAACACTCTTGACCAAACTATTTACAACAACACATTGCAAAGAACAATCAAATAAATCAAACACAAAATCAAACTGAAGGCACATTTTCTTGCTTAGTTACAACCAAACTCATAAACTAGGAACTAAACTTGAGAACTAAGCAATGGAGATCTCTGACTATCATATCTTTCTGAGTATTTGATTGGCATTAGAGCTGGATCATTATATGCATTTGCCATCTTCTCGTAAAATTCAGACATATTACGCTCGTTTTCGTCCGCTCTGTCCTTCTTAATCAAACACTGCATAAGATAAGAAATATTCATTCAAAAAACGTGTTAGTCTGATGTTTGACACGTGTCAGTCTTTGAGTCTTTGATACCAACATGACACTGACACGTGTGGCTACGTTCTCACTGTCGGTGTGTATTTATTCCATTGCTTCATGAGCAACAAAAGCTCTTTAAAGAATACGGAAATGATAACAAATATTACGAGAATGTAATTCATCATTAGTCATGAACATTAAAGGTACCTCAGCTGGAAATTGCTTGAATATAGGGAGGAACCGTTTCCGGCAATACTCGTTGAATAGAAGTGTGAGAATCGGAAGAGGAAGAATCAATCCTGATGCTAGAGGAAGTTTCTTCAAACCAAAAATTCCAATGCCTATTACATGCATTAGCACCAATGAAAATATTGTCGAGTTATGCACCGTAGGCCAAAACTCTCCTCCAGTCTCAAATTTCGGCACATAAACTTTCAAAAACTGTCACCAAAAAAGATATTAACCGATGTATGTATAGCCACGAATATCATGAAAAACATATTGGCGAAACAGCAATATGCGAACCTGGTTGCGGAAAATGATGTATCCCAAACAAAGGTATATCAAGACAAATGGAAGTATGAGTGGAGCCAGAAGGAAGTATGTCACACCAAGAAGACCGAAGAGACGAATCCTAGGAATTTCGCTATGATAAGGAATTGATGGGGGCTCGAAATCGTCATCACTGTTTCTACAAAAAGTTCGACTTAAAAAATTGTAAATGAGTGTAGTTAATTGAAAGAGTTCCGATGCTATGCCGGTCCATCCAGATGTCACAACATATGCTATGAAGAATGATGCCTGCACAAATACATAGAATATATTGAAAAAGGGATTTAAAGGATATTCAATATCCGTGTAAACCAATTTTACACTAATATTCAATGAAAATCGGTTGTTTTGCCATGCCACTCTACTTTTGTAACTAAATTCATTCTCACCTGTGATGGTACAGCTTCTGCTAATACTCGGGGGATGTTCTTCGGCTCAAGAAAGATGTTGACTCGATAGAGAGCCGTCCCTGATAGTACATTCGCAAAGAAAATGTTCCATATGGTGAACAACAATACTTTAGTACATGCACTTTTTTGTATCTGACTCCATGAAATATATCCTTGCCAAGATGAAAGCATAATCATGGTCGGTGGAACAAAGGATAGAAACTGCTGAAGAATCAAACTTGGAAGGTATCCTGTTATAACTTGGCTTACAACCGATCTGCAAACATATATCGGTCAAGTCTACTTCAGTCGGAATACATTCTATGCTTACAAACTCAAATTAGTCAATACTTCACTATCTAGCACCGACACCTCTGAAAAAGGACGTGTCTGTGTCGGTGTTGGTGTATGAAACCGACGCCGACACTTGTGTTTTTCAAATTATTAACAGTGTCAACGTGTCAGTGTCGTATTTCTGGTGTCTGTGCTTGATAATACTACTTACAGTCTTAGTACGCCTTTCAGAAATGGGAACAGTGTTTCCAGCTGATCAAGATGAGTAAGACCTTGTACTATTGCAACCGGGATAAAAAACAAAATCGTAAGAGTAGAATATGCAACAAAAACCACGAGCTTGCTGATCCATCTTTTAAGGAAAGAAACGGTGAAGAAAGGCCAATGAACATCATGTGGTTCGGGAGCTTCCTCGGTAATCCACTCTGTTGGATTGACACCTTCTTGAATATGTAATGCTATTGCCGCACCAAATCGTGTTTTAAATGAGACGAACGCCGCAGGAACTTCCTATAAGTTTAAATTCATTACAATAAAAAGTGGACGAATTAGACAGCATCGTAAATAACAACCTAATTATACAAAAACTATATCTATTGTAGGAATAAATAACTGTTTTGTTTCGACACACGATTTTAATGATATTTTGACACAATACACACGAACTTTATTGTAAGTTAATAATGTCTAGACATTATGGTTACCATTGATGCCAATGAGGACTGTTCCATTCTCACATTATCTTCTACATTTCCTAGTCTCCTTTCATAGTGATCTAAAATATCAACTTTAGGTCCAAAAAGTCCCAAACACCCTTCACGCGTCTTCCGTTTAGGAGCATCGTTTTTTTGTTTAAGATTAGTAAGCTTTTTGTACAATTTATCTGCATCAGTCTTCAAAGAATAAACTTCAATAATAAAAATTATGGCATAAGTTCATAGAAGTTCATATTCATGACAAGAAAACCGTTTCTAAGATTGGAGCTGCAGAAGACCGCTTACAATAAGATTTTGAAGTCTGTTGCTTCGACGAACGACTGAATGTGACAGATACGTAGAAGGGTGATACTCCGAGAAAAAACGCTCAACAGCATCGGTACATGTGCTTCCCGGTGGAATAGGAATACCACGGACTAACAATGTAAAGTGATGAGGCTGTGGCTCGGATGAATAAAAGCAAGCAATTCGTTTTGAGGAAATGTACAGATATTCCTATAAAAGAGATTAAAATTAAAGAGAAAATAATCCAATCAGTAACTTTAAAAATACGAGGAAAAATATGACGGCATTCACAAGGCGAACTTGACCGATGAAACTTACATAATAAAGAAGATAGCAAACAACTCCGGTGAAAACATATGCAGCAGAAAAATGTATCCATAACCTTAATAAAGGTCGATCAAAACGAGGTATCAGAATTCTCGTTAGATGAGTCCAACATATCAATATATCATATATGTGTTTCGGTCTACATCATGAATGAATAATAACCAAGAATTAACACTATTTTGATCCGTAATATTCACCTGTTTGAACCGTTATTAACATTAGAAATACTGAACGAATCCAAAGACTTGTGTTGAAAATCTGAAGAATCATCACTTAGCTGACTCCCCAAATAATTTATCGGAAGAAGAACGCACATCCCGATAATTCCACCAAAAGTAAATATCTTTAAGCTGCACGATACCACGAAAACAAGAAAAGGGGTCAGTCAAATACTATGTAACACTGACACTTCTGATTGAAGCCATGTCCATTGTGCGACATGGCACCAACATAATACTGACACTGACACATTACAATCGATCACTTCTATTTTATACTATTACATTACCTAAAGACAAACATGCGCATGAAGACAAAGGCATCTAAGCCTGCATTCGATAAAAACTCTTCGTCGCTAAGCTCCCATGCCTTTCTCACCCAACCAGCAGTAGGTAAGAGGCGTTCCAAGTTAAATTGACCGCCCTCTTTAACTTTTCCTTCAGCAACTAGGCGTGGTGCGTATACAGTGATATTACCCGGCTGTCTTCTCAATATAGAATATAAAGTGAAAAACAGAAAACATAGACCAAGATTAATTCCAACCGAAGTTAAAAGAGCTGAGAGAATCATTCTCGAAATCTAGATCGAAACCAAAACCACCGGATCAACTCTTTTCACTCATACAAATATATTAGGCCTGAAATTGAATCCCTTAATTGTTGAACCTGCATAAATAATAATACATCAATTCATTAATACTTCACTAGGAACAGAATCAATATAAAAATCCTTGTATTTAAGATAATATGATATGAAACTATGCAGCATAGCACAGACACCCTGAATACGACTCTGACAAAAACACATAGACACCGATAATAATTTGAAAAAAATTGAATAAATTATACCTGATTACTAATCACTTTCAAATTGAATAAATTAAACCTAATTACTAATCACAAATGTCGGTGCAGGTGTCCAACGCGCACCCAGACACGCCTTTTATCAGAGGTTTCATTGGAAAATTATTATCCAGACAACAACCATCAATCAAAGGTGAGTTAATAAGTCTATATGCAATCTTTTGAAAATCAAGCATTAACATTGCATCATTATATTTAATAATTCAGCTACCGTGATTGATCATGATCATAAAAATTAAACAAATATGATATGATATTCATATTAACAACAAATTAATCAAAAATTCTAATGGATATAGAAAATGAAGAATTAAGAGAGGGAAAAGGTAGATACCTGATTAATTTGTTGATTATGAAGAATGAAAAGAGAGAGAAGTGATAGTGAGAAGTGAAGTGGTCAAGACAAGAGAGGAGAGAATGCAAGGGAGTAGGGATTGAGTTGAACAAACAACAACGTGTCTTCAATGGTGGCATTCATAAGCAATCTCCACGTGGTAACCCTTTATGTTTTAAGTCGGTAGCTACTAATTTATTCTTTTCTTATATGCTTTTGCAATTTTCCTATCCTTGATCTATGTAATAAATTTGATGCTTCCATGTGGATAATATTTTTTAATTTTATCAAAATCATTCTTTCTTTTCCTTTCTTTCAATGATAAATAAAAATTGATTTAACTCTCTTTTTTTTTTTCAAATTTATTTAGTCTCATAACTTTTTAAAAAGATAACAACATTATTTTAGTTTTCTCTACTCAGTTGCTAAGTCGTTGTCTATGCTTTTCACTGCTTTATGCTTTAAAAAGGTTTGTTTGTTTGAAATGAGCCCTAGGACTATAGACACTCTCCATTACTTTTTGCATCTCCTCTAATTTTTTATTTATTTCATTTTATCTAGTTTAGTTTGCTTAGTTTAATTAATTTTTTTTAATTATATAGTTTAATTAATATTTATTTTGCTTGGCCTATTTTATTTTTAGGTAGTCTTTTTAATTAGTGTATTATAGTTTAATTATCCAAAAATACTCATAAAAATCAAATATAATAAATAATGCAAAAATAATAAAAAATCAAAAATATGTTTAATGCACTTTAATTAAAAAAATTAAAAACAACACAAATTAAAATTAACCTTTCTCATCTTCAACCTGTATATATAGTCTTATACATAGTCAAAACTATATTTCTCAATCAAATTAAATAATTCTTGTCCAAATAGTTGGACGGGTTAATGTACATCCACACTTTTCTCGAATAATCGATTGGTTTGCGTATGCCGTGTTGTTTTTCAAACTTAAAACACTTAAAATCAACCTCAATACATTCAATTAATCTTTTTCGGTCCCTGTGCGACGAAACTCATTTCAAATCAACCTTTTTTCATTCCACGTGCGTCGAAACATTTTCCTAAATTAAAAAACAAGCAATAAACACTCGTTTTGTACCATAAAATACAAGGCTCTAAACTTTCCATTGCATCCGGGTATACATAGGCACAAGATTTTGAAATCTTCGCGATTAGAATAATTATCCCTTTTGTAAATATCCAATAAAAAATAAATAAATAAATCAAGCATAAAAAAAAAACTCAAACATTTAGGCACACATTCAAACTTAGTTAACTAATCGGTTCTCATTGAGTACAATGGATGTGTGGGGTGTTAATATCTTTCCCTCGCATAACCAACCCACGAAGTCGTATTTGGTTGCGATGACCATATTATCCTCCTTCCTTAGGATTTTATCATTATTTTCCCTTTATGTAGGAATAGCTAAAATTCGATGGAAACTCTGTGCCCATTTCGAACGTTTAAATGCTCGGGTATTTTTTCGTGTAGCGACAGAGTTCCTCCCACCTTTTGAGAGTTTTAGAACCCCAACATAAGTTGGTCAGGGGTTTTCATAGATGCATTTTCATCCTTTTCAGGGACGACCAACATCTCATAGATCTTTTTCTTTATGGTCCACTTAGAAGGAAGGTTTGATCAGGGTGCCCCTCTAATGATGACAGCAATATACTAGTGTTTCCCCTTGTTGGTCGCTTTATCTTTACCATTGGTTCCAGCGTCGACAAATTTTGAGGAAGATTTACCACTGGGCGACTCCCTTTTTTTCCCTTTCACGTACTCAGACAGTCGACCTCTCTTAATCAACCCATCAATGACATCCTTCAGTTGGATGCGGTCATTGGTATTGTAGTCATGTCCCTTGTGGAATTGACAATACTTGGTCTTGTCTATTCTGGATGACTCTCGGATATGAAAGGGGATACTGATTTGTTCTTTTTAGAACTCTGATGCTTTCAAGTTCCTTTTTCAGATGTACCACTCATATAAGCACTTTATTAGAACCTAGAATCTTATACTTAATGCGACTTGAGATATCTTCAAGTTAATCACCATTAAAAAAGATTTGGAGAGATATCACCATCGATTTCAACATTCATTATCGTTGTTGTCATAAAAACATTAGGAAGGTTGTCAGCAGGATCATCAGCTTCATACCTGCAAGTACATAGATCCACGCTATCGAATTTTCCTAAATACGCTAGTGAGGTGCTTATCATGTAGCTCTTCCTTAGTGGAATTTATGATCATTGCATCCTTATAAACTTCTAGTGTTTTCGCTACATTCTTTAGGCCGAAGGGTCCTCTGGCATGTTTCATCTAGCAATTAACATTGTATTGATAATTGGCTCGTTCAATCATGAAAGTTGTTTCTCTATATCCAACTCATATATTAATATTTGGTTATTACGGAACAACACACCCTTAAATAACAAGAGTTTGCAACTGGCTAAACTACTTACCAACTTGTCTATGTTTGGAAGTGGATACAAATCTGCAGGGCATGCCTAGTTGAGGTCGATGTAATCAACTTACATTATCCACCTTCATGAGGCTATTATGTCTATTGGGACATTAGAGAGTCATTAAGTGTACCTAACTTCGAAGATAAAGTTAGCTTTAAGCAGAACTTGGATTTTCTTCATGGTTGACTGACGTCTTCCTCGTTGGGACACGTCTCAAGCGGACATATTGATGTTTAGCTTATGGCATGTTATGCCCGACATTTTGTTGAGAGAAATTACAAAAAGTTCGATGTTGGCTCTGAGGTATTCAATGAGTTCCTTCTTCACCACAATCAGCAGATTAACACCTACTCGGACCGACAGTGTCGGGTTGTCATTAAGTTGGACAATTTCTTACTCGTCATCTGAAACTGGCCTCAAGGTCTCCGTCTAGATACCCATTTACATACTAACTTATTTATCCAATAGAATTTTGTCTTCTCATACGTCAAGATCGACCACACCATCTGCTCCTTAAACCTTCTTCCCCCCTCTTAGAGGTGACAACGGTCACGAGTGGATTCTTCAATATTGTCTCGTGTATAATGAGAGCTCCATATAAAATGGCTGCAATAACAATTGAGTCACCCGAACTTTAGTGATATTTCATCTTCAAATGGACCATGGAGGCCATTGTGTTTAATGTCTCCATAAACAACATTCTCAAGATGTCGTTGTACACATTTTTGCAAGGGATGATGAGGAAGCACACTTTCATGATCCATTTGTTTTTACCTTCCCGAACGAGACGGGTAGGTCTATGATTTCACGTATACGAGTTAAGGAGTCACTGAATGATAGAGGGTTCCCACCTTTGCACGACTTCAAATATTTCATGCGCAATCCTAATCATGTGAAGACTCTAAGGTACATTAGGTCACATGAACTTATGTAATCGATGAGGATCCCTAATATTGAATGATTGGCTATGAATGTTGATAATGACTAATGGAAACATCACAATATGTGTTTCATCCACCTTTTTGTGGTCTCGAAACCCTAGAATATGTCAATCTTCTTCTAATCTTTCGACTGTTGTTAACTATTTGAGTGAACTTTGTGGTGGATCACTTTCTTGCTAGAAGATCGAATGCCAACTGAGTCAACGACTAAGGTAGGAGATGATATAGATGCTAGAGGAGCTATGACTTTTTCTGCGACTAAATTAGAAGTTATCTTCCTTGTTCGAGTGTAAATGTTGTCGAGATTCATCACTTTGCATCATAAGGGATTTGGTTGTGGAAACTCGCAGGAATCAAAAGTTGATTCCCACAAACGACACCACTTCCACTAGGGAACAAGAAATACTTGGTGAAATAATGTAGTAGAGTTTTGAAATGGCAGAACAAATCTCCGATCTGACGGGGCAAGTGGACATACAATGTTAGCACTACAAAACTCAAGTCGGTGAGAGAATGAGGGGTAATATAAGTTATGGTTCAAAAAGAATACTTCAAGTTTTATAGGAGAGTCAGTTATGAGCGTTCCTTGCCATTTCGACATGGAATGTGGAAAACTGTGTAATGACTTTTAATGATAAGTAACAATCCGTGACATGAATTAAGTGTGGTACAGAGTTAAACAATATATCTTTAATGTCTTGAATTCTCCTCTTTTGAATCTATGATTGACTATTTTATCCCATTACACACACTCTAAATTAAACTAATGAAATTTGAAGATGGGAAGAATGAGATATATTGAATTCCATTATACTACATTTGTTGCCCCTATTACTACAAAACAAAGAAAAAGTCACGACAGCCTCCTTAGTCATACTCCGCAGTTCCACTAATAAAATTAATTATTTTGAGTAATAAAAAAGTAATTAACTATTACAGATAATGTACTTTTAATCATTACTTACCATTTTGTTTCGTCCTCACTGATTCAACCCGCAGTGTCGTTTAATACTTCACACAAACACGAAACGCACTCAATTCAACTTCTCCGCAATCATTTTCCGGTCAATTTTCCCGCCGTTTCTTCTCCGACCACCGCAATCTCCGATCCTCCGACCACCGCATGTAAGCATCTCGGTTTCGATCTCTCTTACCTTTTGATTCTCGAATTTTCACATCGCAATGATTTATCAACTTTTATGTTTCCATGATCGAATTAGGGTTTCGGTGTGTGATGATTCTAGATCCCTAGGTTCCAATTCCGTTTTTCTGAAATTAAAGTTTTGGTTGATCGTGAATTGAACAGAAGGAGTAGAAAATTGTGAACAATGAGTAACGTGTTCGAGGGATACGAACGCCACTACTGTGAACTTTCGGCTAATCTATCCAAAAAATGCACTGCGGCTACTGCTCTTAATGGAGGTACTTTTTTTGTGTTACTTTTTCTTCAAGTTTTGTTTTGCGATTGTTGCTTCCGGGTTTCTGATTATGATTATAATGATTCCACAAATCTTCTTCGAATGTCTAAATAACGTAAACAATGAAGGCTACCAGTTGTTTTCTTCGAGTGATTGTGTTTCTATTCCTATTTTGTCTTGCATAAGCATAAGCACTCATCCATCGTAACATTCTCATATTTCAAACACTAGGTTTACTTTCGCGTTGGCGCTATGTCGTCCAACATTCAGTTTTACATGGCATCATAGGTCTAATAGCTATGCAGGAAGCTGAAAGACAATTTCCTATCACAAACAATACCTGAAGTGTTTCTCCATTTCATCCATCTTTTTTTTTTTTTTTTTTTTTTATGACCGACACTTCTCTCTTTTCTCTTGTTACTTTATCTCCACATTAGGATTTGTGTGCTAAATTTGGCATTCCATATATTTTAGTTTATTTCTACTTGGGCATAAGTTGCTTGTTTCTAAAGCTCGTCTCTATATCTCTGAGTTTTCATATGTTTATTCTATTAACACTCCAATTTATTCTGGGTAAAAAGCATGCACATCTGGAACCAAACACCTATAGTTATAAAAAAATCTTCGGTAACTCTACTATGTGTTCTCATATTAGTTGCGACCCCTTCATAACAACAACAACCAAGCCTTATCCCTCTAAGCGGGGTCGGCTGCATGGATCAAATTCCGCCATAATGTTCTATCAAATACCATGTTTCTATCCAATTCGTTAATCTCGAGATCTTTCTTATTAGTTTTTCTAGATCTTCCTCTACCTCTAGTTGTTTGACTCATCTCCATCTGATCTGCTCTCCTTACAACATAATCTATACATCTACTCTCTACCTGTCGAAACCACTTAAGCCTATTTTCCACTACCTTTTCTACTATAGGTGATACCCCAACACTCTCTTTAATATTGTAATTTCAAATCTTATTCTGTCTAGTCTTACTACACATCCAACGCAATATCCTCATCTTTGCTACACTTACTTTATTCTCGTGTTGATTCTTTGCAACCCCTTCATACATATTTAATATTGCTCGAATGTTATTCAAATACCTTTTTCTCAAAAGGTTTTCTCAAAACCTTATTAAGTATTTTATCTACGTCCTTTTCTAAACAATGCAAACCATATGTAGTTTTTTAGTAAGTACTACTGTATATGGCTTCCATACCCGACATAAAACTAAATTGATTTTCTGGGATGTTGGTCTTTTTGTCTAAATCTCCATTGAATTGCTCTCTTTCTCTTGTTAAACCTCTTAGCATGACTAGTGAGTAGAGTTCCTCTATAATCCACATGGTTTGGCATGTCACATTTGTTCTTGACTATAGGGATTAAAGTACTCCTCCATTTAGTTAATTTGTCGATGCCCCTTGTTTTTTTTCTTCTTCTTTTTGTCAATTGATTGGGTGGTTGACGCATTCTAATGCGTTCATCTTAACGTGAATTCTAATACTATTTTACGTGACAAGGGTGATCATTAGCAATCCCTATGAATTCAAACATACCAATGAAATAATATCTTAATTGTTGAAGAAATAACTAAAGGAAAAGTCGAACTTATCATTTTTCTTGGAATAGTGTATACTTAATTATAATTGTCATTTTCTGTTTGATCTGCAGAGCAAAAGAAACAAAAAGTTTCTGAAATAAAGGCTGGAATTGATGAAGCAGAAGCTTTGGTATTTTTTTTTTCTTCTTTTGGAAAGTTGGCTTTTTTCTTGTAGACTGAGATTTCAATATAGTTGTTTTAATGAATTTGTAGATTCGAAAAATGGACCTTGAGGCAAGAAGTTTGCAGCCAAATATCAAGGGTGTACTTCTTGCGAAGTTGCGGGAGTATAAATCAGATCTAAACAACCTTAAAAGTGAAATTAAGAAAATTGTATCTGGAAACTTGAATCCTTCTGCACGGGATGAGTTGTTGGAATCAGGCATGGCAGATGCTATAACAGTATGATTCATTTTCTAACATTCTTTTTTTATGCTCTCATAACTGATTCATTATGCTGTGAAATTATTGAGGAAACAATCTGACGATCCCCTTTCTTTGGGATTGCATTAGGCATCAGCTGATCAGAGAACAAGATTAATGACATCAACTGAGAGATTGAACAAGACTGGTGAACGCGTTAAGGATAGTAGGAGAACAATGCTGGAAACTGAAGAGCTGGGTGTTTCTATTCTCCAAGATTTGCATTCACAGCGACAATCTCTATTGCATGCGCATAACACGGTAATCTTTTCTATTTCTTGTTTATGATTATGATGTGTTTCTGATTCAACTAGAACGTGCTTCATTTCCTGTTCAGTAAGTAATTCCTATATGCATACTCTGTATCTTACCTGCGTTATTCTGGAAATTTCATGGGAACTTCATCTTTCTATTTTTTATGTTTACATGCCAACTATCTAGTTGCAGTTGTTGGTTCTATTTCTTATATCTCAATTTTATGTATAGTTGGATCATGATTCATGACTAATGTTAACTCATATTGTTTTTAAACTTTGAGCAACAATATTAACCGATGTTTTCTCCGAATCGTAGTGGTGAAAGTATCCCTTTAGTTTACTGATGCTTATATGCCCACATGCAGCTTCATGGAGTGGATGATAACATAGGAAAGAGCAAGAAAATTATGACAAACATGTCAAGAAGAATGGACAAGAACAAATGGATCATTGGCTGCATTGTGCTTGTTCTGGTTGTTGCTATCATCGTGATCCTATACTTCAAACTTGTTAAATAGCCAAATATGCATATTTTTCCTCATAATGGTTCATAAAATATCACAAGATTCAATGATGTTTTTTTGTTCCCTTTTGTCTTATTCTGATTTGTGAGTGGGCAGAAAAGATGTTTGCATTGTGCGGTGCTGCAAGCTAACTTGGATTCTTTCGAGGGAGACAGGCAGCATTCACTTGAGTCTTATGCCGGGGTTGTAATGTATGAAATTTGTATTTTTTGACCTATTGTTGCATGATTTTAATCATGAAACCGGAATTCTTTGTGGCCATACTGTTTGAATTTAACCGATATTTGCCTCTAATCTATCTGAGTAAGTAATGTTGCTACTCGACACAGTGCTGCATGTAAATCTACTGCTTACAATGTTGTTGATAACAATGTTCAAATTAACAGGCATTGCTGATAAAACTTTAACCTGGTTATCAGAATGTCTAAAAAAGCTGTTTGGAACATGCATATGAAATACTCTTCACTATGTTTTTGCCAATTTCAATTATTCCAACGAGTTGAGAAGATCCTGCGAAATCTTGCTTTGCTGTACATTAAATTTGCTTTTCTGTACATTAAATTTAGTTGTCTTCCACAAATTCTAATTTCAACTGACAAAAAAATTGATATTGTTAAAGCTGTGTGAGTGAATATATAGAGGTTATATAAATAAAATTGGTTGTGTTGGTAGGATGTTGAAAATAAATAGAAGACTAAATAAATTTTTGGTCTTCATAAAATTAATTCTTAAAATATAATTTTTTATTTCTAGTAAAACTAGTTATAATATGTGGGTGTGGAGGAACACAAGGAACAGTGCACGTTCTGGGAAAGGTTTCTGCCATATTTGCACTTGTATAACAATACCACGGCTTCAACGAAGAATGCACGCCGCGGACGCTGAGCTTTGGAGTTTATTGCTTTGGAGTTTATTGAAAGGTTTAGAAATGGCTAGAAGAATGGTTCATATGAATTCGAGTGTTATTTTGTGAATATGATAATAATAAAGGTAATGACAATGTTTCTGGATGGAGTCTTGTTGTGAAGATTCAAAGTTTGTTGAGTCTGAATTAGAGGATCAAGATTCTTCATGTTTATCGAATCATAATCCTTCATCTAGTTTGATAAGTATTTGATGATGATTTAAGGGGTGTTTCATTCCCTTTCTGATTCTGTTTTCTTTTCTCTAAAATCTTGGTATCACGTTCTACGACCAATTAATCTAAGAGAATCAATTCTATTATTCACTAGTGAGTGACTCATTTAAAGTCGTAAGGTCAACTAATCTAAGATGATTAATTCTATTATCCACTAGCGAGTGATCCATTTAAAGCCAGAGCAAAGCTTTTTATGAACTGACTCAACATAAGAATTGTTAATATTTAACATAATTCGAACCTGAGACCTTAAAAGAAACATACTCTCAACACTCAAACATTCACCATTAAACAAACCCTTATTGTGTTGTTTTCTCTTCTAGACTTTGGCCCCATAATGTACCAGCAAATACTCTATTCATTTTTAGATAGTAGAATAATAACCGCAAGAATGAGATTTGTTTATATTTGGATGTCCATGCTTTTGATAGTAGAATTCCATAGTGTGGCGATACTTGTGGCAATGTGTACAATACCTTGAATTCCCTCTATTATGATTGGTACCTTTACCTCGACCAAAAGCTTTCTTTGAATCATAAGCATTGGCAAGTATAGGATCCTCCACAACTGGTGTAGAATTGTAATTGTTTTCTTTTTATGCCCCTGAAGATTATACTTTATTGATAGATGGTACATATTCCATAAGCAAAATTTAAGTTTAATTATTGAAAATTGATCGTTTAATCTAGTGAGAAATTGAATGACTTGGTCTTCAAGGATGTATTGTCTTGCAGACCTCTTGGCTTCACATCTACACGGATGAGGACAAGTACATGAAGGAATAAGACGATAAGCATTGATTTCATCCCAAAGAGCTTTCATTTCAATGAAATACTCAAGCACGGTTTTGGAACCTTGTTTCATGTTATTCAATTGAAAACGCAAATGAGCTATACGAACACGATAAATCTTGGAAAATCTTTCTTTGAGATCATTCCACACATCAATAGAATTTTCATGGAAAGCAATAGTTTGAGCAATAGAATAAAAAACACCATTGATTAACCAAGAATGTACCAAATGGTTGCATCATTCCCATGCTGCGCGATTCAAATCATCAAAATCTGGAATCTCCATGGATCCATCAATGATGGCAAGCTTGTTTTTGGGGCCACGTGCTCGATGCATTGATCGACTCCAAATAGCATAATTGTTACCATCGAGTTTGGATGCAATGGTAACAGAGTTAGGGCCATCGCTCGGGTGAACATACAGAGGAGAATCAGTTTGCGTCGGTGGTTGAGCTTTAGGTGGCATGATGAAAGAAGAATCGAAGCGGAGAAAAAATCAATGGAAGGTGGTGTTAGGATCGAGTAAGTACAAAGTTTCAGTAAGAAACTTTAGAAAACGAAGAAGAAAACACAAATTTTCAGCGAGAAACTTTGGAAATCAATGAAGATGCAACGAAAAGCGAGGATCTTGAGGACGAAATAACGAAAGAAAAAGGAAAACGAAAGCGCTCAAGATGCTTGAGGAAGAAGATGAATGAGGATCAAAGAATCTCTCCAAGAGAGAGCTCCTGATACCATGTTAGGAGTAGAAATGTGATCTTCATTACTTGGTTAGAAGTGATACAAAGGTTATAAATACAAAGTTAGTTATCATTATTTTATTCATGGTGTAATAGTATTTGAATGAGATTGTAAAAAATCTCTTCTATTTTAATTAAAAGTTTAGATTCAAATCTTACAAGAGACACACGAAATAGTATCAAATTCTCTTGAGAGGTTTGTGATCTTACTCTTTTGAGCAGGGCCGTCTTTGAGGGCGTGCAAGGCGAGCTACCGCACAGGGCCTCAAACTTTTCACATTTAACAAGTGGCTAAATAAGTCCTCATAAAATGTTTATATTGATCAAATTATGATCAGATAGGACCTCTATTTGTTTTTCCTTGACTAAACTACGACTAATCTACACAGGGCCTCCGAAAAAGTTGAGACGGCCCTGTTTTGAGGAAGGGCTTTGAAATTCATAATTTAAGGAACTAACATTTGAAAAATGGCATTTAACATGAATGGTTATGTCCAAAAACACAATACATCTTTCGTGGCATAAAAAACACTGATTTTTTATTTTTGGCTTAAATGAGATGGTCAGAGTCAAAGACAACGAATTTTCAAAGTGCTTCCATATCGTCTCTCCCTCTTCGTTTCCGTTCTCTTCTCCGACAATGTGCACGCGCCACCTCCCTCCGCCCCGGCAAACAACTCCACGCTGCCGTAACCGTCACCGGCCTTCTCTCTTCTCCAAACCTTTTTCTCCGCAACGCTCTTCTCCATCTGTACGCAGCATGCTCTCTCGTTTCACACGCCCGCAAACTGTTTGATGAAATTCCTCACTCGCATAAAGACTCGGTAGATTATACTGCTCTCATTCGTAGCTCTTCTCCCTTTGAATCCCTCAAACTGTTCCTCCAAATGCGTCAGCTAGGTCTTCCTGTTGATGGGGTCGCCATGGTTTGTGCCCTCAATGCTAGTGCGAGACTGGGGGATTCTAATGTTGGGTCTCAAATGCATGTTGGTGTGGTGAAGTTCGGGTTTGAGAAGTTTGACAAGGTGTGCAATGCTTTGATGAATGTGTATGTCAAGTTTGGGCTTCTGGGTGAGGCTAGAAAGGTGTTTGAAGAGATTGAAGTTCCTAGTGTTGTGTCATGGAGTTGTTTTTTGGAAGGGTTAGTGAAATGGGAGAGTGTGGAGAGTGGGAGGGCTGTATTTGATGAAATGCCTGAGAGGAATGTCGTTGCTTGGACTGTTATGATTGCTGGTTATGTTGGGAATGGATATACAAAAGAAGCATTATCACTTATGAAAGAAATGGTTTTCGGGTGTGAGTTTGGGTTGAATTGTGTTACCTTGTGTTCTGTTTTGTCTGCTTGTTCTCAATCTGGGGATGTATTTGTCGGTAGGTGGGTTCATGCTTATGTTGTTAAGGAAATGGGGCTGGGTTTTGGTGTTATGGTGGGGACTAGTTTGGTTGATATGTATGCGAAATGTGGAAGGATAAATGCTGCATTGATGGTGTTCAGGAAGATGTTAAATAGGAATGTGGTGACTTGGAATGCCATGCTTGGCGGGTTGGCAATGCATGGGATGGGGAAAGTTGCTGTGGATATGTTCTCTTCGATGGTGGAAGAAGTGAAACCGGATGGTGTGACTTTTATGGCCTTGTTAAGTGCTTGTAGCCATTCAGGTTTTGTTGAAAAGGGTTGGAAATATTTTCATGATCTTGAGTCTGTTTATGGGATCAAGCCAGAAATCGAGCATTATGCTTGCATGGTAGGTATTCTCGGTCGAGCTGGACGTTTAGAAGAAGCTGAGATTTTCGTAAAGAATATGCCAATTCCTCCAAATGAGGTTGTTTTAGGGTCCCTTCTTGGTTCTTGTTTTGCGCATGGTAAGTTGCAGCTAGGGGAAAAGATCATGAGAGAGTTGGTTGAGATGAATCCTCTCAACACCGAGTATCATATCCTGCTTTCCAACATGTATGCGTCGTCTGGAAAAGTAGACAAAGCGAATTCACTTAGGCAGGTTCTGAAGAAAAGGGGCATCAGAAAAATGCCGGGAATGAGTTCCATATATGTCGACGGCAAACTTCATCAGTTCATTGCCGGGGATAAGTCACACACAAAAACTTCAGAAATTTACATGAAATTAGACGAGATGATTTGCAAATTGAGGTCAGGCGGCTATATTCCGAACACAAGTTGTCAAGTTTTGTTTGGTTGTTCCAATAGGGATGATTATAGTGAAGAAGCATTGGAGGAGGTAGAACAAGTATTGTTCACTCATAGTGAGAAGTTGGCACTGTGTTTTGGCCTAATGAGCACACCATCTGGTTCTCCTTTACATATTTTCAAGAACCTGAGGATATGCCTAGACTGTCATTCTGCTATTAAGATTGCCTCGGATATATACGGACGCGAAATCGTTGTCCGAGATCGTTATCGTTTTCATAGTTTCAAGCATGGTTCTTGTTCTTGTTCTGATTATTGGTGAATCACCCTTTTTCATATATATATTTAATAGTTTTATTTTCTTCTTTTTATTGTAATTAACTTAAAAAAAGAAAAGAAAAATCATGTGGGATAATAATTGAAATATGAAAAAACAAAAATGTCTTAATTGCACCAAAACCTCACGCTATTATTGCTTGCCAAACATGCCAACTTTGAATTATGCAAGCTTTGTTAAGTCTTAATCATACCAAATCACATGTATTTAAAGAATTAATTAATTAATTACAATTAATTTACAGATGAAAAATGAAAGACATTGTTATGATCCATTGGTTCAATTGATGAACAACATGTTTAGACTGAATTCTTGATGGATTTGTATCTTTTGAAACTGTTATAATCTGCCAATAATCTACCATGAAATTCCTGCTTCATTTCATTCCACATTGTTTGGAAAATCTGTTAAATCAAATTAACCAATCAAAAACATGTTTAATTAGACATTAATATAGTATATATATGAAGAAAGATAAACAAACCACTCTAACCAATTCTAATGCATCTTGTAAGACATGTTCAGGAACAAAAACCATTGCTGGTGAAACTATAAAGCTTATCTTCATCTCCATTTGATTCTTGAGCCAACTGCGTTTTCCTCTTCTTTCTGGATGTATAGTACCTTTTACATCTAAACTGAAATGGTATGGATCATTGTAAAAGCTATTAAGTCCTTGAAGCTCCCATTTCATCTGAGCGTAACAATATTTTACACGATCAGTTATATTCATCACAAATCAATAAAAATGTTTGATTTAGATATACGATCGGTGCTTACAAAGTGAAGTTCAAGAACTTTGGTAATATGATTAGGAATATGAGGTGGATAATCTTCCCCATTAGACTTAAATCTTAACCTCACATCTGCTGTTGGCTCAACATTCATGAATAAACATTGTATTGGAGGCATTTTAACTCTCCATTCTTCCTACATAAAAACAAACATTCACGCATTTACCAGAGATTGAGACCAGACAGTCCAAATTTTTGTCTAATAAAATTTGGACAGTCTGATCTCGATCCAATGATCACAAACACATAATTCCTTACAAAGTATCTTACCTCATTGATTTGTTTGGTTTTTCCTTTGTCAGGAAACACTGCTCTGAAAACTCTGACCTTATCATCCATATATTGATCAAAAGAAGCCTACAAAGAGAATCACAAAAAACATTGTTAGAAAAACATAGGATTTTGAATTGGAAGATGAAGAAGGTAAGGATGAAAACTCTGATATACCCCTGGCAATTCATTTAGTGGAACATTAACAGTGGTTCTATAATTGAATGAAGAAGTTTTTTCATTCCTAATCACTCTATATGATGCTGTTTTTGTATGGAAATGACTACTTAACCTATGGTTTTTTAAGACTAACAAGGGTTGCTTAGGAACCATAGCCATGCTTGCCATAATTAGTATTAATATGGTTGATGCAATAATCAATTTTTAGGCTTTTATAAAATTTTCTTCTTCACAGGACAAGCTATATTATGGCGTGCACACTATTCTCCATATATATAATGTTTAATATTTGATTAACTTAGGTTGAGTTTTTCATAAAAAAAAAAAAAGAAAGTTTGAAATGCTTAATATTTAGGTGAACTATAAACTATAATGTAACAAGATATTTTATTATATTTTATTGACCATTAGTCACTATTTCTATACGTGTATTATTAAGCAACTTCGGTTGGATAAGTTTGCAATTTTATTTTTTTGACTTTAAGTTTGCAATTATTGATATATAATACAAGTGTAATATTAATAATATCATAATCATGGGGCAAAATTCTCATAATTTGAGTCTTGTTTTAATTTTACTAGAGCAAATCCAAATCTCATAATTTTTTTAATTCTAGGATAAAGGTTAATTTGTATATACTCTTAGTGGCTTTTCTTAGTACTTCAGATGTAAATAAATCATAAGTTAGTTAAGATATTTCGGAATTAGTTATGGGTTGTATATGTGGTTTACATTAATACTTGTCTTTGATAGCTAACTTATACTTTTTTTTTTGATAGTGATAGCTAACTTATACTTACAAGTTTGGTATATATGTCTTTTGGATACACTTGTCTTTCAATAAATGGTTGCGTGTAGACAACAAAAGTGTGTGAAGTAGGATTCGTTAATTTGTTATGTAGTGTCAAGAATAGTGTGCCAACACCAACACACATGGAGAAAATATTAACTTTAAATAAACTTTATTAATTTTCATTTTAAAATAATTTTATTTAGAGGCTTTTCACTAATTTAGAATCTGTTCGGAGTCGATTGAAAAAGTGAGGATGCTTGACTTAGAGAAAGTAATGATTTGTTCAACCGTTTGTAGCGTAGGCGTATTATCCTATAGAAGAGTGTAGGAGATGAACATAATGTTTATGATAAATTCAACGTATCTTCATATTTCACGTCTAAAGAATAACGGGTGGTTATAATCCTCGTCTATATGAATAAAAAGCGCACAATTTTTTAGGTACACAATTTCAAATTCAAATTTCATTCACTCATCTCTTTCACATACTGTCTTGAGCGTTGAAATGTTATGCAGGCCAACCTCTCATTCACCACATATGAAGTTCAAGTTTATCGTTGCATCCTGCAACCACAGTTCTTGCATTTTTCATGATTGAATACTCTCACTTTGATTCAAAGCTTTCTCAATCTAGCAGATCAGAGTTTTTGAGATCGAACTTCAAATTCGATGTTTTGATCTTGTTAAGAAGTGTGGTTGGGCCTAACTCAACCCTACAAAACCGGCTTGTAGGGTGAGGATTGCCCCCACTAATAAGGACATGTTCAGGCCATATATTGTCCGATGTGGGACTCTTAACACACCCCCTCACGCCCAGGACTAGACAACTGGAGCGTGGAAATAAACGGTGGGTGGCCCGATAGCGGAAACCATAGAAGGTGGCCCACCGGATCTTAAACGAGGCTCTGATACCATGTTAAGAAGTGTGGTTGGGCCTAACTCAACCCTACAAAACCGGCTTGTAGGGTGAGGATTGCCCCCACTTATAAGGACATGTTCAGGCCATATATTGTCCGATGTGGGACTCTTAACACACCCCCTCACGCCCAGGACTAGACAACTGGAGCGTGGAAATAAACGGTGGGTGGTCCGATAGCGGAAACCATAGAAGGTGGCCCACCGAATCTTAAACGAGGCTCTTGATACCATGTTAAGAAGTGTGGTTGGGCCTAACTCAACCCTACAAAACCGGCTTGTAGGGTGAGGATTGCCCCCACTTATAAGGACATGTTCAAGCGATATATTGTCCGATGTGGGACTCTTAACACACCCCCTCACGCCCAGGACTAGACAACTGGAGCGTGGAAATAAACGGTGGGTGGCCCGATAGCGGAAACCATAGAAGGTGGCCCACCGGATCTTAAACGAGGCTCTGATACCATGTTAAGAAAATGTGATTGGGCCTAACTCAATCCTACAAAACCGGCTTGTAAGGTGAGGATTGCCCCCACTTATAAGGACATGTTCAGGCCATATATTGTCCGATGTGGGACTCTTAACACACCCCCTCACGCCCAGGACTAGACAACTGGAGCGTGGAAATAAATGGCGGGTGACCCGATAGCGGAAACCATAGAAGGTGGCCCACCGGATCTTAAACCAGGCTCTGATACCATGTTAAGAAGTGTGGTTAGGCATAAATCAACCCTACAAAACCGGCTTGTAGGGTGAGGATTGCCCCCACTTATAAGGACATGATCAGGCCATTAATTGTCCGATGTGGGACTCTTAACACACCCCTCACGCCCAGGACTAGACAACTGGAGCGTGGAAATAAATGGCGGGTGGCCCGATAGCGAAAACCATAGAAGGTGGCCCACCGGATCTTAAACCAGGCTCTGATACCATGTTAAGAAGTGTGGTTGGGCCTAACTCAACCCTACAAAATCGGCTTGTAGGGTGAGGATTGCCCCCACTTATAAGGACATGTTCAGGCCATATATTGTCCGATGTAGGACTCTTAACACACCCCATCACGCCCAGGACTAGACAACTGGAGCGTGGAAATAAACGGTGGGTGGCCCGATAGCGGAAACCATAGAAAGTGGCCCACCGAGTCTTAAACGAGGCTCTTGATACCATGTTAAGAAATGTGGTTGGGCCTAACTCAACCCTACAAAACCGGCTTGTAGGGTGAGGATTGCCCCAACTTATAAGGACATGTTCAAGCCATATATTGTCCGATGTGGGACTCTTAACAGATCTATTCCAATACTATATTGACTCTGATTTTCAAATTTTTCAAATCTCTGTTATCTAGATCTTTCGATAACAGTTGGATCTAAAGTCACTCGCTCAATCGTGTTGTGCGAAGTTGCCGCTGTTGCCCAAGCCGCTAGAAATCAATAACGGCAGGATCAAGCTACTGTAAACACTCAGTTACATCAAAATCTACTCCAACCTCCTAAGACCGTAGGATCTACTTCGCAGCTCCAACAAGGCGAAACTTCGCTCAAACCTTCAATATCACCAATAACCTCAAGACTGGAAGCATTGCTTGGTTTCTAGTTGTTGCAAGCTAGCCTCATAATACAAAGCGCCAATGAGTTGCTGAACATTATGTATAACATAGTTCGACAACAAAATTGGGATGCGATAGATTCATCTGGAAGAAAGCTTACAGAATGTGCCTTCAAAAGGGAGCACCGTGCATGAAATTGTTTCCAAGAGAAGCCGAACTATCATACCAAAGACGGTCGCATCAGAGAGAGATGAAATTTCGAATCTCCGAATCACTAGAAGAGAAAAAGATGACAAATTCATCCTCAAAGTCAAAATGGAGACCAAGGCAGATATGTTCCTCCTTAGGAATAAGTGAAGGTGTGAAAACACTAGAAAGAGGGGGTTTGAATAGGGTTTTAACACCAAAAACTGTTCCCTTTAAAATGAAGTTGATTATTGATAGTAAAGATAGATTTTCAAGAAGGAAAGAACGAGGTTGTTTATACTAGTTCACTTGAAAAATATCAAGCTAATCTAGTCCACCCGCCAAGGTGATTTCGCCTTATCAACAAGTTCTTATTCCAATAATCTCAAGATTATTACAATCACAAGCTAACTGCAAGTGACTAACAATACAACCTCTAAAACACACTAATCTTAGACTTCTTAAGAAATATGACCAACTAGTCTCTTAAGGAAAATATCAAACTACAGTTTGAAAGAATGTTTGTTTACAATATATGCTTCTACACAAGCTGAAGTAAACAGTATATGCAGATCACCCAACTTAATTGTAATTTTTATGAGTTTAGTAGAAATCTTCTTTTTTATTTATTGTAAGATGTAATTGGCATGTAATTTTCTTCTCGACGTTTCGCTCAAAATTTTTTTATATCAAGTTTGAGAACTTGGGTTCTCCTATCAATAAATTCTTACTTAAAAAAATAAATTGAAATTTTTTAATTAACATTGACATTATAAAAATATAATAAATTATAATGGGTTTGTAGAAATATTTAACATATAATATATTAAAAATTAAACTTACAACTATCAAATTAAACTTACAACTATCAGTAATGTTTGAATCAGTTTGTTGTTTTTATTTAGATCAACTTGAATTTAAACTCTTAAATATCTTAAATAGTAGTAGGGTTGATAAGTAAAAATAAATAAATAAATAAATATTAAAATACAAAATTTAAATTAAAATATTTTGAAGAAAAAATTATAATTGAGACACTTATATTATAGTATATAGGGGTGATCAAAACCAAACCAACCCAGTAGAAAACCGCAAACCAAACCAAACCAAATCGAAACCGCAAAAAACCGCATTTGGTTCGGATTAGTTTGGGTCCTCTTTTAACAAAACCGCATGGTTCGGTTTGGTTTGCGGTTTGTATTTTATAAACCGAACCAAACCGAATCAAACCGCATTATGTTACAACCTAACTTTTACTTAACTCACATCCAACCCAAACTTAAATTTATAATACCTTAACCTTATGATTACGAACAATTTTCTCATCCTTACACATGATTTTAGTCCCGATCTTCTCAAATCTCTAATAGCATTATCGCTTCTTCTTTGCCACATACATCTTCTCTCTTTTTCTATAATCTTTACTCTCTTATATTCTTTCTTTTTCACCTTCTCATTTTTATGCAAATGTTCCCTATTTCAGTTTCGTTTTTATCGCACATCTTCTTCTCTAATCTCTCAACTCTTTTGTTTTTTCTTTTTCACATTCACTAATCTCTCGTATCTTCTATTTTTTTGTTTCATTCTAATAATTTTTATATTATTTTATACTATTATTTTATGTTTATTATTCCACTTTTGTCTAATTTAATTTTTACATATTAAATAGAAAGTTATTGTCAAAACATGACGGGTTTTGTTGTTATTTGATAGTGTATGAATGTCTAAATACAAAGTTTTGTTATCATCTATATGTATATGAATGGTTCAATAAAATATTTCTAAAAAACCGAACCAACCGCACCGAACCAAACCGCATTAGGTTGGTTTGGTTTGGTTCGGATTTTTTTTAAAAGCCAACCGAACCAAACCAAACCGCACGATTTTTTCTCTTGCGGTTCGGATGATTTTTTTCGTCAAAACCGCCCAAACCGCACCGCGATCACCCCTAATAGTATAGATCGATAATAATAACAAATATAGATACATTAATATTGATCGATAAGATTTGATTGCTCGTATAAAAAAATTGAATCCCGTTCAATTTAATTTAATGCTATTATTTTATTTGGATTAACTTTTAAATAATCAAATAAAATCATTGTTCACTAGATTTTCTGCGATTTGTTCGCTGGGCTTTTTGACTAGGTTGCAAAAAAATATCCAATTTTTAGGTTTAAATAGAAACCTAAGCCTTACTGTTTTTTTATTATTACATACTTGTGTTTCTCTAATCATGAGTTTCATGTCCTCTTGTGTTTCTAACCCTAGTGGTTCCTTCAATGAAGATGATAGCGTGGATTCTAAGTTACCGGTGTCAAAGCATGTTTTTGATGTGATTGTAGAGTATAGTGTTCTACTTGATGGAGATGTAATGGCTTGTCGATTTTGTGATGACTACTTAGTAACTCACGGGCCTTACCATTTTTTATATCACTTGGATGGAACTGAAAATACTGTTGAAGCTTGCAAGGGTATCGCGGAAGAGGCGAGGAAGGAAGTGTCGGACATTTTTAGTGCTTTCCGAGAGAAGATCACTGAAAAGACTAAGAGAATGTGCAAAGAAGTGGGTCTTGATAGTTCTAGAGATTTTTTCAAGAGGAGGAGAATCGAGGAGCCGGACTTTGAAGTTGAAAAGAGTGATAATGAAGTTAAGAAGAGTTTGAGAGAGGAAACATGTGGAGCAATTGCGAAATTTTTCAACAAGAATGCCATACCGCTCAATGTAGTAAAAAGTGATGAATTTAAGACTATGTGTGATTTGGTTTCAAGACATGGCTTAGGGTTTGAGCCACCTTCTTTTGATGACATTAAAGGGAAATATGGAAGGACATAGAGATTGATATAAGCACATGATATTATGGATTTTATATAGTCATTGATCTAATGTAATACTATATGACATTACATGAATGAATAATAAATTATGTTTATGATTCTTTTTGTCTATTACATTTGCTTTTCTTTTTTTATTCTTGGTGTCTTTCTACTTCTCAAGAGGAGAAAAAGAGTTGAAGGTTGAGTAAGTTTTGGGTTTTAACAAATTCAAAGAACAAGTGTTTTTTTTTTTTTGTCACAAGTTAATGTCTTGGAAGAATGTGTAACTAAGAGAGAGTGTTCTTTACAAACATGCATGAATTAAAGATGAAACTCAAGATCATATGTTCAAGTTACCAGAATTGAAGTATTTTCCTTCTTGAGTAATCATTTGATACGTGAGATGTATCTTATCATTCAACAAGTTACCATATGAGGCTTAGTGAACAAACAAAATCTTGCTGTTGAATTTTGCTTTGAAGTGTTTTCTGATTTTGCACTAGAGTTGATAAATCAGGTTATCCAACTTGAGAGAAGTTCAAGTCTTAATGAGGTAACTTTTATTTAAGAAATTCTACATTAATTATAATGTTCTCAGCTAGGGGTACACAACCAAAACTCCAACCAATTTCTACATCATTAAAAATAGTATAACATAAATCCTAAAACCTTCTATCAAATGCATCATTGGGAGAACATGTAAACCTGATGTTAAATACAAATTCAATTGGAAAATATGGTAAAGGCCAAAGTAATATACATATGAGATCTCACCATTTCAAGCAACATATATAGAAGATGGAGGATTTTTTACTATAATGTCACAAACTGATAAAAAAAAACTAAATGCCACCTTTAAAAAAAACTCATATGCCACGTCGCTTTTCATGCATGTGCTCGACTATCCATTGGCCAAATGTGTACTAAATTTTTTTCCTTACACATGTTCGACGGCCGAATGGATGAATTAAATTATAAATTATATATTTTATAAAAGTAGACATGTGCAAAATAAAAAAATATTATTTAATTCAACCGCTCGGCCAATAATTCGTCGAGCATGTGAAGGGATAAATTTTTAATATACGCTCGACTAATGGATAATCAAGCACATGCATGAAATATGACATATGAATTATTTTTTTTCAAAAGGTGGTATTTAAGTTTATTTTTTTTCCAGGCTTGTGATGGAAGATGGAAAGTAGTGAGAGTAGAAGTCTACGGAGAGAGGAGAGTTTTAAAGTAGAAAAGATGAAGAGGATCATTGGGGAACTTGAGGTTTGTTTTGATTCTTTATTCACTCTTGTACTATATACATGATGCTAGTGTTCTATTTTTATTTTATTGTCCGCCACGTGTTGGCATCTTATTAGCCCTTTTAAAATTTTGAAAATCAAAGAATATATTGCCGGCTAGGTACTAAGGGCTTTGGCTAATATGCATAAGGATTTTACTTATGCACCATGCATAAGCCTACATAAGCTATTGGATCATATTTTTAATCTAGTATTGAGTATTGAGTATTGAGTGATGAGTATTGAGTATTGAGTAATAACAATTGATGTCTAGAACTTGATCCAATGATTCAAGGGTCCATAATAATATATGTATGGTGCATAGATTTTTATCTATGCACGGTAACTGCACCCTGTACTAAGCTAGGCAGGGAAACAAAATCGGTACTCGCGCGTAACCATCCAAATCCGGCTCCGCCTCAAAATTAATAGTGAAAATTTGCTTTGTCTGAATTTAGATTTGGGTTTAAATTTTCCGTAGTTACAAAATATAGAGATAGATTGGATACTGGAAACATTAGTTCTGACCTCGAATCCGTCCAATTTATTTTATTATCATTTATTTTTAGTAATGAAAGATTTTTCACTAGACCCTATGAGTCTCTCATGCACCACTGAATTAGCAAAAATGCATTCGTATTTCCGTAGATGCATCTTCGAAAGCACCTGTTTTTTTTTTAACGTTTAAATTAATTGAGAAAATTTCAAATTAATTGGAAAAATCTCAAATTAATTAACTAAATGCAATGAAAGCATTAAAACACAGTGAAACTTGAGATTTTCCCAATTAATCGGGAAAATCCCAAATTAATTTCCCAATTAAGTTAGAGTTAATTGGTAAAATCTGAAATTAATTTTCCAATTAATTGAAAAAATCCATAAGATAACATAATATTCCGTAGGTACATCTACAAAACAATCTATTTTCAAACTCTCATATAGATGCATCTACGAAAGACAATTCTTTTATAAAATAAATGTGCTTTCGGATGTGCATCTACGAAAGCAGGGGCCAAATTGGAAATTTGCATGGTGGCTAAAGTATCCATGGTGTACATTGAGAAATTATCTTAATAATTTATAATATTAAATATGTGGCAATGTTTTTGATAATTTTATTTGAATTTAATATTTAAAATATTTGAAACGTACGTATGAAATTTGTTGAGATTGCTTTATTTTATTATTTATAATGCAATTTGACTTTGGGAAAAATCAATATTTTTATTTAAAAAATTAATTTTATTAAATAGATGGTGGTGGAGCGGGGATATTCGAATCTAACCTGAATCCGTTTGGGACGGGTTTGAATTTTAATTTTCCATCTCCATTTGAATTTGGGGCTTGAAACAGATATTGCTAGGAGATTTAAATTTAGGTTTGGAGGAGGTATAAAAAGTCTCCCACCCACCACATTATCATGACTACTAAGTACCACAGAGGAGACTAATTGTTGTTATTACTTTTCTATTTTTTATTTTTTATTTTTTATTTTTTATTTTTTACTATTATCTAATTGGAAATCAAGGTTTTGGTTGTTTGGGCTTTTTGGCCAAATTACTTCTTGCATACTTCCTCTCTCGTTTTACACCTCCAGTCTCTTATGCCATATTTTGTTCATTTTGTTTGATAATTTTGGTCTATTCAATCTTTTAAGTTTATTTCGATTTATTTATTAATTAACTAATTTCTCTAGTTTATTAGTTTTTTGAAATTTTGATTTAATATAGTGTACCTAGTTAGTTAAATATTAGGTCATCAAAATAAAAAAAATAAAAAAAAATAAAAAACATAAAAAAAATGTTTTTTTTATTTCTTTTAATTTACACAATACAAAAAAAAAAGAAAAATATGTCTTTATTTCATTAGGTAAATTTTGTAGTTTGCACATAATTTTAGTTTTCCGACTAACTAACATTCATAAACTTGTAAATAATTCAAGTCGTGTACATAAATCATTCACTGAATATCAAGAGATAAAAAAAAATCATTCTCACAGTTAAAATTCATTCAAACACATTAAACTAATTTTCTTCGCTCCGTGCGACAATCACTTCTTTTCACTCCGTGCAATCAATTCACTCTCGTCCCCGTGCGATCAATTCACTCTTAAACACTTTTTCATAATCTAAAACTACCCAACAAAATTTAGCCAAACTACAAAGGCTCTGACTTTCTCATTGTACATTGAAGATACGTGGCCTCATGGTTCTGAAACCCTGGGGAGCTCACTAACAAAAAAACTTACTTTTCCTTTTATGCCCTTCTCTTGTAAATATATTCTTTTGTAAATACTCCCTCTGGTCCCATTTATAAGAAAAGATTATTTTTTTAGATACATAGAATAAATAATGTATCCGGATAAAATGTTGTCCAGATACATTATTTATTCAATGTATCTAAAAAGAGAATCTTTTCTTATAAATGGGACCAGAGGTAGTATCGAATAACTAAAGCAAGAAATAAAGAATTAGAAAAGTATCCCTTAGAAAACACACATAACCCTAGGATTAGAGAAGGTTCCCGTTGAGTACAAGAGAAGTAAGGAATGCCTAACATCTTCCCTTCACTTAACTGACTCCTGAATCCAATATTTGATTGCGATGACCGTCTTATCCCTCCTTTAGGGTTTATCATTATTTCCCATGTTCTTTAGGAACGAAGAAAATATGGTGGTGACTCTGTGTTTTTTCCAATCGCGACAACCAAAACTTATTAGGGGTTTCTAGAGCCATTCTATTTCAAGCCAAACTACTTAAAATTTTTGCTCATGCCCTCTTTCACGCTATTTTCTTAATAAGCAAACTTCCATTTAAGTTTTTGAAACATAGATCTACATATTCTTTGTTGTATTATGTTTCTCCTGATTTTATATTTTCCAAAAAAATTGGTTGTTTAATTTAAGCAAATAGTTCCAAAGTTAATAAAACTAAGTATAACCCTCGTAGTCGTAAACGCACTTTCCTTTGTAAGTATCAGATATGCCTAAGAGGGGGGGTGAATTAGGTCTTTAAAAATTTTATCGGTTTAATGAGAATATTTCTAATAATTTTTGGTTGAATGTATGAAGGTTTTTGAGAGGTTCTTTTTTTTTCTTGGTAATGGTGATGAAAGCAATAAAATGCGGAAAATTAAAGAACGCAAGGATATATACTGGTTCCCCTCACAATCCGAGAGTACTCCAGTCCCCTTTCAAACACGAAAGAGATTTCACTATAGTTAGAATTATTGTACAAGCCTATGCTTACTATCTAACCTATAGGGTGATCAAAGGTTCTTAACACCTTTAAGATCAAACAACACTAATGTGAATGAAGAACAATCCTCTTCAAACACAACACTTACTTCCAACAATCCTGGATAGTAAGGAGAAATAATTTTTGAATGATACAAGAGTTTATGATGATGAATAATATATCAATCTTGGATTGATCTTCCCTTTCAAATAAAACAATTCACAAGGATAAGTTAGTGCTCAATGAATATGTATGTTATGAGAATATTTTTCTGAAATGATATGTAGCAATGCAGAAATTTTCTCAATGAAATTTGAAGAGTATGGAACACTTTGTTTGAAAATCTTTGTGAGAAAAAGGTTGTGAATATTATGAAAGAGGTAAAAAGTAAAATCTGAAATGTATAGAATATATAGGTGACTTTACACCTTTTAGAATGGTTGCATATTGATGAAACAATGCAATGGTTAATGGCATGAAAGACAAATTCGTTTGGATTCAAAACAGCCTGAAAAAGTGTCACTGGTTTAGATGTAACCGGTTACCTAAAGGATGTAACCGGTTACATGGTTACGTTATGCCCAGAAAATTCAAATTCACGACCATGTAACCGGTTACCTAAATGATGTAACCGGTTACATCATGTTAAAAAACATCAATAACAAATGTGAAACGCTACTGCCAGCAATGTAACCGGTTACATGTTTTTGGTAACCGGTTACATCATACTAAAGATGTTTAAAAACATTTTTTAAAAGGGCTAATACTTTATGGTATGTATTTGTATGAAACTTTGATAATGCATTTGTATGAAAGTATATCTTTTGAGCACTAAACAATATCAATGTAAAAGAGTTTTAGTTTTGTACCAATATTTGAAGATCAATCAAACCAAGTCTTTAATCTTCATGAAAGTTGTAAGTCTTGATGTTTTATCCATTTGTCTTTGCTCATCCTTTTTGAAATATGTTGTCTTCATCAAAACTAAGTCTTCAAGTAATTTTGGAGAAGCTTGAAAATACATTCTCCCCCTTTTTGATGATGACAACCAATGTGTATTTGAACTTTGTATATTTTTGGTCATTTGTACAAGCTCCCCCTATCTTGATAGCTCTCCCTATCTTGATAGCTCCCCTTATCTTGATAGCCTTCTTTTATATATCGCCTTTCTTGATTTATATATAGGGCTGCATAATTTTATGAATACAAAAAATATACAACAAATACAATATGTCTCTTCTCCCCCTTTGGAATTATCAAAAAGGATGGGGAAAAAGATCATAGTAAAGAGATAATTATATAGAAAACACACAATTAATTTATAAAGAAAGACAAAGTCATACATAGGAAGCAAGTGTACTATATTGTTTTGAACATAAGAACTTAAAAATAGAGATACGACATAAAACATAATACGAAGCATAATATAAAACACAAAGAAATTTTCCTAAGCTTGATCTTCATCCATTTCTTCTTCATTGACTTCTTCATTTTCTCCTTGGTTTTGGTTTTGGTTGGCAAGAGCAGCGAGAAATTCGGAACAGAGATTGTCAAAGTGAGTGTTGATGTTGAGGTTGATGCGTTCTTCCATACTACGCATATGATGGTAAAGAAACTCATTTGTGTAACCACCTTCCGGAATAGGATTTGGATTTGGAACCATATTAGGAGGAGGAGGAGGAGGTTGCTCAATGTGCTTATAGATTCCATCAATATCCTTAAAAATTCCCATTTTCTTGTTGTTTACGGTGATTTCCGGTAAACAACCGCTAGTCTTCCAAACTAAAATAAATATGATTTGGTTACTCGCAGGATCGACTAGATTGATCCTAGGACACATAGTCAAGAAGATTGTCATCAACGTTCATTCGAACCATATTCATTATTTGTCTTCTTCAATAAGCGTTGTTCGATTAAAGAATAAATAGTCTTGACAATCACTTTGTCATATATAAATGTGACTTCAATGAAAAGATAAGTAACATAATATAGAAAATTAAAAGGACTATTGAAACGTAAAGAATCTTAAACTGCAGAAATGTAAATGACTTTTGAAAGTAAATAACATGAAAGTAATTCGAAAGTAAATGACATTAAAGTAAAGATACAGAAATGTAAATGGCAAGAAGTAAACGAAATGCAGTAATTCTGGAAGATATTTAAAAACAAAGGATAATACACATGTATTAAAATGGTGGTGTCATACGTACATTTTCTCAGCGAACTCTTTCTCTTAACGCTTGATACTTGAGTAAATATGTGAGTGATTTGTACAAAATGAACACACAGAATCCTAACATTAAGACTCCTATTTATACTAGTTTCGACCTTAACGGTCCTATACTAATCTGCTGCCACGTTTCATAAGAACTTCTAGCGATGCCATCTGTTACTTGGACAGTTACGAAACCGTCTTCGAATTTCAAATCTTCCCGCCTGAGTCTGTCTTCGACGTGTGGCAGTGTATTAAACAAACACTACGAAAAAACACGCTAAGTAGTAATACTTGAATATATTTACAAATTTGTCTAAGTCCCCGAAGACACATACTTTTCACCAGCTTTCAATATTCATTATCTTCATAGAGAACTTAGAAATCTTTACTCTCGAAGCATGACCATCAGTAGCCATTCTTTTAAGGGATGGCCATCAGTAACCATCTTTCCTTCGATTTTCTACTTCTTCGAAGGATAAATAATATAAAACGAAATCTTCAGCTAACAAATTGCCCCCAATAAATGCCTGTTTCGAGAGTCAACAGAAATAGGCGTTTCTTGTCATTATAAGATTTCGTTCTTTATTGATCTTTGAGAGTTCCAAGACTGCTGACTAACGTCATGATCATTGATGACCCTGTTTTCGAAACGTCTTGTCATTTTCAAAGATGTCTTCTCATAACTTACATTCCCACGTTTTAACCTTACTTCTTGATCATTACTCCTACATACTAGGAGTGAAGCTAACTTTATTCGACCGCCGTTGGATTGAATCATCAGCCGCCACGTGTTCTTTGGATTTTACCCAAAAGATTTAAAAAGGGTTTCCGTTAAACCTTTAAATACTTGGTCTTGCACTTCTACACAACCTTTCATTCCTATTTCTTCATCTTCTTCAAAAACCAAACATCTTCAATTTCTTCAAAATCTCGCTCTCTTAATCAGAAATTTCTCTATGGCTTCATCTTCAAATGTTCTTCAACCTGCTCTGAAGCTCCAATCAACAACACGGTCTGGAGAACAAGAGCACGTTCAAAACCCTAACACCGAAGAAATACGCGCTATTTACGCTTCCCAGGTAATCATTCCCTTTGAACTTTCTGGAAAATCTCTCGCTTTTATGGGTCCATTACCAGTTGAAAATATCCCATCTCTGAATAAATTCTTCCCTGCTTATTACAAGACTAGACCATTAGTTAGCAAAATTAGGATAGATGAATATGGTTGTTCTCCCTCAGGAAAATTTGCTAACATGGAAGAAACTTCAACTGTAACTCCTTTAGCTTTAGCGAAAATTAGGGTAAACTATAGGGTTAATGAACTTTTTCGTCCCTTTAAATATTGCAGATTTTGTTTTAAGTCCCTTCAAAATTTTCCTTTAAGAAATTGTCCCTTCAAAATTTTTCTTTCGAACTATTGGTCCCTAACGTCAAATTTCGTAGCTAATCGGTGGCTAAAGTCGTAGCTAATTTCTAGCAAATTTTGACGTTAGGGACCAATAGTTTAGACGAAAATTTTTGAAGGGACGATTTCTTAAAGGAAAATTTTGGAAGGACTAAAAACGAATTCTGCAATATTTAGAGGGACCAAAAAGTTCATTAACCCTAAACTATATGACCAACTCTGTAAAAGTGTTTAGGTCAATTCCTTTGGCCAAGGATCCTGATTTGTACTATGCCTGGTTAGAAAAAGTATAGAAACAGAAAGAATCCTTCTGGAAATCGTTAGGAATATACGATTTGATTCAACTGTCAAAGACAGGTTTAGAATACAACCAACCCATGTTAGTAGCAGCGGTTCACTTTTGGGATGCTTCTCACAACACTTTCCATCTCCCCTGTGGAATGGTTACCCCTACTTTTTTTGATGTGGCTGCGATTACAGGACTTCGACCAACTGGCGAAACCTTCGATCCTAACGAAATGGATAATGATACTATTGGTTTTAATGACTCACAAGTCACTTATACTGCGTTCATCCAGAAGCATCATATTACCACCGAAACGGCAGTATCCGATGAAGAACATATTGCCTTTCTAGCGCTATGGCTTTCACGATGTGCCTTCTGCTCAAGATCTATTCAAGTTGCAAAGAGATACCTTTGCATGGCTAATCAGTTGCACGCTGGAAAAAAGCTCAACCTCAGCCAACTGCTTTTAGGGTCTCTTTATGAAAACCTCAGCGAAGCTGCAACCCTTACCAAGAATTTCAAATCCGGTAGTTTACTTTATGTTGGCCCTTTCTGGCTATTACAACTGTGGCTTAATGCTACATTCGAAACTCATCTTCCCTTTCGCGGAAACGTCAATGAGGAGGATAGCAAAATCAAGAATCGAACTATAGAAGGGACCAGGTTAGCTTACCTAACTCCAAAAGAAGAAATTGGAAAGCTTCGTGAACACTTCTTGGCGTATTCAATGATGTTTACCCGGCGTAACCAGTTCGATCCTTCTATGGACCCCTTTGTACACAGAACAATAGGTCCTGAATGGTTTACTCGAAAATTTCCATCAACATCTCAGGATCAACAAACTGAGTCTATGGAAATTTGGGAAGCCTTTCTGACTCCAAGGTTATTTTCCCATCGCCTTCGACCATCAAAAGGTCAATGTATTCTCATGTGCTACCAACCAAATTTGGTCTCGAGACAGTTTGGGTTGGTTCAAATAAAACCCAAGTGTTTATATGAGAAAAGAAACCATATGTGTTTCCATACCTTGTACTTGACTGAAGAAGAATGTAAAACAAAAATCAACAAATACGTTGGCACCACCAAACTTCCTCCTGTCTCTTTCGAACCTGCTTTTTATTCTACACCAGACTTTCATCAATGGTGGACGGATTATTATAGCTCCCAAATCTTTGATGTTGATAGCCTTGCTCAAGAACTAACTGCAGCTTTTACTGATGTGTAGGAGAATTTTCAAAAAGGTACTTCAACTCATATTAAAGAAATCCAAGCTTTTCAAAAATTCTTTGAAACTATCTACAGGCCTGATGATCTTAGTCGGACCGTTCGTGAGGCTGCAGTCATTTTGCGCGAAAAGTTTTCCGCCAAACTGGATAAGTTGAAGTTGCCCTCGTATGTTCGACCAGAACTACGTTATGAAGTGGCTTTCAAACTTAATCCTCCAAAATTCCCTCCACTACCAAGTGCTGATTTTGGTGTGGCTCTAAGTCCTCCTTTCCCAGACTGGTTCGTGTGTGGGAATGCTCTCAAAATTCTTCGAGAGAGTACCAAAAAACACGCTGAACGAGTGGTTCCGACTAAGCATACCTTGGATACTTTCAAAGGACATCTTCATATAGATCTTAAACATGTTCGTGTCCTGACCCCAATACCTGAAGGTTTGGATTAAGACAATCTTTTCGACTGACCCTTTTTTTTTTTTTGCTGATATACTGATTTCAGTTTCAACTACAGCTGTTGCACGAAGGAGAAAGATCAAGGAAGCTTCTGCCCAAAAAGATTCTGGGACATCTAAGAGCAACAAACCAAGTGAAAGTGATTCCATCGTTACTGGCCAAAAGCCCACGGTACATACTCATCTCATATTCTTGATTTTGTACAATCCGTGAGTAGTATCCATCTTACTTATCTTCTATTTTCCAGAGCTCGAAACCCTCAACAGGTTCGAAGCGGAAAGCTTCCTCGACAGCTACCTCAGATGGCGAAGATAAATCTCCTCCCCAAACTAGACAAGGACACAAGAAGAGACAAAAAGCTGTCACCCCTTTAAGAAAAGGGAAAAGGATAAGCCCCTCTAAAACTGTTTCTCCTGGTGATAAGGCGTCCTCTGAAGAGTCTCCTTTGAAAACTGCTAGTAATGCTTTCGTTGTGGAAAGTCATAATTCAAGTCCAGACAATATCCCAACCAAGGTATTAGGGTTCCACCCCACATATTATCTTATGATCTTAACCAAATGATTAAACTGACATTTACCTTGTTATTGCAGGAAGACGCTGGCACTGCCACTTCAGGTTTCAAGGACCATGGCTTTACCATTAATGTTGACAAACTTTACGGTAATTGTCAAACTTTAACTTTCATTAACTAAACCCCTCAAAGGCTTATCTTTATGACTAACTTTGCTCTGTTTAACATAGGTACCTCTCAAAATCAAACTCATGTTCTCTCGCCAGTCTTTGAAGACGTTAGGCCAATTGCTACCATATTGCCTAATGAACCAGTCGAAGAAAGTCACTCCACTGACGAATCCCCACCTACTCATCAAGACAAAAATTTGGAAGAAGATCACCCATTCTCAGGCAGCGACAATGTGAACCCCCAAACCCATGACAGTGAAGATACTGCGTCGGAGCAAGATGCTATGGAAGAAATTTCTCAACCAGAAAAACACGATCCTCAAGGGACTTCGACTCTTGATACGAAAACCATTCCTGAGACAACTTCGACGCTTGCCCCTGTGAAGCCTACTCCTTTGGAGCTGGAACAACTTAAGCAAACTGATCCTCTTAGTTTCTTAAAGGCCATCATGGATGCGAATACTTCTTCGCCTTCGGAACTTAATGTCTCTCCAGCTGCAACTGTAGAATCTAGTGATAAAGAAGATATTCCTAGCCTCCTCCGACAAATAAAAGAGAGATTTTTTGGGGTCAATCTTGTAGACGTCCTCAACCGGGAACCTATTAAGAGTCACAACTTAAATCAACTTCTAAAGAAGGTAGATTTGTTTCAAGTTTCCACAGAAGTTTCAGAGGTAATTGTTCTGTTAGGCTCTCTACTCGAGCAACTCCAGGCCAACATTCTTCGAAAGCAAAATGTCGAAAAAGAGCTATCTGAGACAATGGCCTCTCATGACTCTTCATGGAACTCTGCTGTGGACGCAACGAAGCAAGGTGAGGCCCTCAAGCTTAAACATTCAGAAAATCAGAAGGCCTTTGATGATTATGAGAAAAGCATCAACTCCTGGAAACAAGAGATAAAGGCACTCGAGGACAAGATAAAAGAAGCTGAACGTTGTCAGGCAGCCATACAAAAATCTAACCAACAAGATTTGCTCGAAGTGGTGCAGTCGGGAATTAAACATTTCGAGACTGCACAAAAATTAGTGCCAGAGATCGAAAGATTGAAGAAACAACGGGCAATAATTGAGCTTCGTATGTCTTCGTGGGAGACTCAATACTTGAAGATCAAAAAGGATCTCCCTGAGAATTTCAACTAGCTGTTTCCAATCCTGTTACTTGTTGCATTTTCGTTTTGTAATCGAAATTATTGTAGAAACATCTATTTGTATGCTTGACTTCTATTTTCTTCGTTCATGTCTATAATGTCTGCCATCACTATTTTGGCGAATCTAAATATTTCTGCCAAAATATATCTTTAGATTTTCTACAGTGCTTTTATTTAATACAACGTGTAGAACCTGAACATCTTTCGCAGCATCCTTGCCTCTAGACTTGACGTTTCCCCTTCTCTAGCCATAATCATTATTAAACAGTGACGTCACTTTTTCCAAAACGTCGGTTTAAGACGTGCGTGCATCAGTTTCATGATTACTTTTCAACTTCCAAGGGCGGGAAACGGCGGAAGCCATAACTTCTTTCTTTGGAAAACCAACCGCAGTCCAATCACTCATTAACAATTAAAAACCACCCTTCAGTATTCCCAGTCTATATAAAGGGTCAAATATTGTCTTTATTTCTTCATTCATGCGCTTTCTCTCCAAACCAAACACAGAAAAAGAAAACACACAACTTCTCTCTCAGAACACCTTTCTTATCTTGCAATGGCTGAACCTATCTTCTTTAATGACATCAAAGCCCTCATCAGAGGCGAGTTTAGACTCTCTGAGGATGAACTTGTTCGTAACTTTATCAACATCGAAACCCTCTTTGTCAACCAAGAACTGGACTTCTATTTTGAAGAAGTCTTGGAGGGCGCTATCTACCCCAACATGGTGGCAGAATTCTGGATGAATGCGTCTTTACGCATAGATCCTGAAGGTAGGACCACCATTGATTCTGAAATTCGACACGCTCGTCTTAGCATCACTCCCACCACCATTGCCAACTTAATAAGATGCAATAACTCTGGTGAAACTTTTGATGACAACAGTTTCAGCATGACTACTCACCTTATGTTGAGAACTCTTATGGACAATGATCGCTTCAGTGCCAAAGTCATCAGGATCTGGCACCAGATGCTCGTGGGGAACTTCCAACCTCGGCGGATCGATGAAAACAACATCATGGTTGAAGACTTGGAGTTCATCCTCTGTGGTCTTCGAGGGAGGAAAATTAACATTCCTTTAATGATCTTTAAAGGGCTTGTTAAAGCCGTCTCTGCCGGTGTTGATCGTCGAGGGAGTGTGACTTGTCTTCCCTACGGGAGACTCCTCAGTTACATTTTCCTGAAGAAAGGTGTAGTGAGGCGAATGCGTGACTCTGGAGCCATGGATATGTTCGAAGCTGAACCTTCGCCTGTGCTGTCCTTGGAAGGCTTGAACCAAAGGATCAACTAGCTAGTTTTTTCCTTAGGTTTTTTTTTTATTTATATGCCCTTTTTTTCTTTTGTAATCTTGGATCCTGTTCTTTGGATCCTTTTGTAATGCATGTACTTCTATGCTTTAAATGAAAAAAAATATTTTGGTGTCTCCTTAGACTCTTTTTCTTCCATTTAACAATTTATTCTGATTGTGAAGCCATTTTGATCAACGTAGTGTATATGTTTTGACACATGCCTGACCATTTTGGCTTTTCGTAGTACCCTGAGTATCTACGTTTTTGCAATCCTTACTTCGTACATACTTGGTTTATATCTCTTCAAATATTTCCCGTTTACTCTTAAGATCCTACGATCTTCTGCTAATTCTTCAATTTCGTAAGCATTGTTCGAGAATACTTTCAAGATTCGAAAGGGTCCTTCCCAATGTGGGGACCATTTACCAAGTGCCTGATTCTTTCGATCTATAGGTAAAATAACTTTCCAAACTAAGTCATTATTAACAAAAGTTTTACCTTTCACCTTTTTATTATATGCTCTGGACACTCTTTCCTTTTGCCTTTTTATCATTTCCAGTGCCCGAAGTCTGTCTTCGTCCAAATCTACTAACTCATTCATCATTAACTCCCAGTATACGCTGGGAGGAATGTCTGCTTGCCTTTGTATTCTTACCGATTGCAAACATATCTCAATTGGGAGTACTGCATCATGTCCAAACGTCAACTGGAAAGGAGTTGTATTTGTAGCTTCTTTTGGAGATGTCCGACAAGCCCAGAGCGCTTGATCTAAAGTCTTATGCCAATTCTTAGGTTTCTTTCCCACATGTTTCTTAATAAGGCCAATTATTATTTTGTTTGCTGCTTCAACCTGTCCGTTTGCTTGGGCGTAATAAGGTGTAGAAGTAAATAACTTGAAACCTATTTCTCTGGCAAAGTCTTGCATTTTTCGTCCAGTAAAGACTGATCCCTGATCAGTTGTTATACTTTCTGGGATCCCAAACCTATATATAATGTGTTTCTGAATAAACTCAATCACAGCCTCTTGATCCACATTTGCCAGTGGTATTGCTTCGACCCATTTTGTGAAATAGTCTATTCCTACCAAAATGTACCTTTGACCTTTAGATGACTTGGGGTGAATTTCTCCAATCAAATCTAATGCCCATCCCCTGAAAGGCCATGGTTTTACTATCGTACTTAATTCGTTTGCTGGAGCGTGTTGGATACCTGCATGTTCTTGGCACTCTTGGCACCCTTTCGCAAACTCTATGCAATCCTTTAACATCGAAGGCCAATACATCCCATAACGAAACAAGAGCCATTTCATTTTGTGCCCTGCTTGATGTGCACCACATGCCCCACTATGTACGTTCGACAGAGCTAAATATGCTTCTGCTTCACCCAAGCATTTCAACAATACCCCTTCAGGAGTTTTCTTGAATAATTCATTTCCCATCAAAAAATATGACAATGCTCTATACTTGATACTCCTGTCTGTATCCGTCGAAGGGTTTTTTAGGTAGCTAATAATTGGACTCCTCCAATATGTGTCTGCCAACGAGTCTAT
This sequence comes from Vicia villosa, assembly GCF_029867415.1. Taxonomy (NCBI): domain Eukaryota; kingdom Viridiplantae; phylum Streptophyta; class Magnoliopsida; order Fabales; family Fabaceae; genus Vicia; species Vicia villosa. The sequence goes on along the minus strand of NC_081183.1, from coordinate 14,539,657 downwards.
ATTTAGTACTTCGAATTGTTCTTTGTTGGCATAACCCAATTGTGAGTTCTCTAGATCACTTGGCGAAAGTTTAGTAAACATTGCTCTTCCTCTTACTTCAATCAATTCCTCCAACTTTTCTTTTGATACTTTATATCCTGAAGCTAATTGTGCCAAGTCGTTTGCTTCCTGGTTATTCACCCTAGATACGTGTTTTAATTCCACATATTCGAATTTCTTGAGTAGCCTATTTGCGATGACAAAATACATGATCAAATTCTCTTTGATACACTTGTACTCCTTTGTCAGTTGTTTGATGACCAATTCGGAGTCTCCTTTAATTTCGACTCTGGTTGCCCCCAATTATAACAAAGCCTCAAGTCCAGCAATTAATGCTTCGTATTCAGCTTCATTGTTGGAGCATAATGGACCTTCGATTTTAAACTTGAGCTTTGTTGGAATTCCATCAGGAGAAATTATCAATATTCCAACCCCAGTACCCTCTCTATGCGTTGAACCATCGAAGTATAACTTCCAAGGTTTTAAGTCCACATAATGCTGATGATTCTCAACCACCGCATGGTCGACAATGAAGTCTGACACAATCTGACCTTTCATTGCCTTGAGAGGCTGAAATATTAATGAATATTCAGTAAGGGCCAAAGCCCATTTGCCAATTCGACTATGTAGTATTGGCTTAGATAACATATGTTTAATAACATCATAATGAGATGAAACGTAAACATCAACTGGCTTTATATAATACTTAAGTTTGATACAAGAGAAATACAAACAAAGGCAGAGTTTTTCTATATCAGTATATCTAGTCTCAGCATCATTGAGTACTCTACTTAAGTAATAAATGGCTCTCTCGATGCCATTTTCATCCTCCTGGGCAAGCATGCTGCCTATTGTTTTATCTGATGCTGAAATGTATAGGCGCATGTGCTTCTTCCCATTTGGGGGAGCCAGAATTGGTGGACAAGTCAAGTATTGCTTTATCTGATCGAAAGCTTCTTGATGTTCAGCACGCCATTCGAATTTTCCTTGTTTAAGCCGAAGTAGAGGTGAGAAAGCTTGCGTGCGTCCACTCAAATTAGAGATAAATCTCCTTAAGAAATTTATCTTGCCCAATAATGATTGTAATTCTTTCTTCGTGGATGGGAATTTGGTTTCCCTAATGGCTTTCGTCTTGTTCTGGTTAATTTCTATGCCTTTTTTGTGGACTACGAACCCCAAGAAATCACCTGCCTGCACAAAGAAAGCACATTTAAGGGGGTTCATCTTCAAGCCATATTTCCTCATTCTTTCGAATGATTGGCTCAGATGATCGAGATGACTCATACCCGAGGTATATTTTACCACAATGTCATCTATATACACTTGCATGAATGTTTCTATAAAGTCATGAAATATATAATTCATTGCTCTTTGATAAGTTGCCCCAGCGTTTTTCAAACCAAAAGGCATCACAACCCATTCGTAAGTGCCTATTGCCCCTGGGTAACAAAATGCTGTCTTGGATACATCATCTTCTGCTATAAAAATTTGATTGTATCCCGAATATCCATCCAACATACTCAAATACTCAAAACATGCGGCTGAGTCTACTAGCATTTCTGCTATAGGCATGGGATACTCGTCTTTAGGAGTAGCTGCATTAAGGTCACGAAAGTCTATGCATACTCTTAATGAGCCATTCTTTTTAATTACAGGTACTATATTAGCAATCCACTCAACATACCTTGTAGTTTGGATAAATTTGCACCGTAAGAGTCTTTCGACCTCTGCTTTAATCTTCGAGTGAATCTCTGGCGCGAATCTTCTGGGAGTTTGCTTTATGGGCTTCTTCCCTTCTTTTATTGGTAATTTTAGTTCAACTAAATCCCTTCCTAGACCAGGCATCTCATCATAGTCCCAAGCAAAACAATCTCTGTTTTCTTTCAGCATTTTGATGACCGTTGCTTTCAATTCTGGTTCTAGTTTCGCGCTGATATACGTTATCCTTTTTTGATCATTGTCTCCAAGATTTACTTCTTCAAGTGGATCTTGGGCGAACATCTTTATATTCGGCGCCATTGGATCTTTTTCGAACCCCAAAGGTTCCTCGTCGTATATTGCATCCAACCTTTGGTTTGGTTCTTCTCTTATGATCTCTTCGTCTGGAGCCGTGTGTTCAGGGAGTTCGAAACTCGCACGTATCTCCAATTCTGTTGTTCCTTCTTTGGTTAAAACTGCACCTATCTTTGTATCTGATAGTTCGGCTTCGAGAGCCGCCTTCCTTTTGTTCTCGGCCACATAGGCCGAAATCTTTTCGAAGAACGAAGACTCATACATGATTAATGTCATCGTCCCAGCCTGTTGGCCGTACTGTCGGATAATTCTCCAATGGTGCTGTATCTGGTGGACCATCCATGATCTCTCTATCCCATTGGAATCCATTTGGGTGTAAAGTTAAATAGTACAATGCATTTTTATTTGGTGTATACATTTCTTCTGCAGCATGACAAGGGCCTATGTTTGCCAGGTTCCTGTCGAAGTTGGTTTTGTTCACCTGGTTGACCTCAGCCATGTAGTAACTCTGATCACCTTCGATATTCTCCACTATACCATCTTCTCTCCAAATTGTCACCCTCTGATGCATTGTTGAGGGCACAGCTGCTACCCCATGAATCCATTCCCTACCAAGCAAAAGATTGTAGTTTGCCTTTGCTGGTATAACCATGAACATGGTTGGCCTGGTAACTGAGCCTACTGTCAAATTGACTTGAACAACTCCCAGTGTTTGCCCTATTTTGCCTTCGTAGTTAGATAAAACCATGTTATGTGGCCTTATATCCGTATCGAACATACCAATTCTTTTTAGCATGTATTGAGGCATTAGGTTCACTGCTGCTCCCCCATCAACTAAGACTTTATTAATGCCAACGTTCTCAATCTTAGCCCTGATATAGAGTGGCTTTAAATGATTTCGCATACCCTCATCAGGCCTTTCGAAGAAAGCATTCTGTTCTTCTACTGCACCATTATTCAGCACATAGTAACACACAGGTTTGTGTTTTGTCATTTCTTCGATATCAGCCTCTTCACAATCTTCTACTTCAGTTTCCTGATTAAACTCGTGAGGGAGTATGGAAACAACATTGCAATTCAAGTTTATAGATGACACTCCATCAGAATCAAAATCATTTTTCATTCTATCCTCTTCTTTCCAAGAATCTGAACGCATCTTTTCTTCTTCATCCAAGAGTTTTTCAGCTTCGAATAATCTGCGTTCCACCGGAGGTTTGTTTGACTTTGCCCCCTGGTATGGGACTTGGTTGCTACTAGATTCTCCAGCTTCTCTTGGCCGGTATTCCTTCTGAGCCTTTTTTATTCTCTGATGCCTTCTCCACTGGGACCGAGACATAGGATTTTTTCCTTTATAATTCTCCAATCGATACGCCTCTCGATTTGGTCTTTGAAATTGTTTCCTATATGCCATTGCAGTTCTACCACCTTGGTCCCAACTTCGCCATTTGTTGGTTCTTGCATCAGCTTGCACCCACCTATCCCTTGGCGCATCTGCAGGGATTCTGAAAGTTACCCTTCGAGTTCTGGGGTGTGGGCTATCAGGCCTCTTTGTTGAAGTCCATATGTCGAAACTGTACAGGTTAGGACGCAACCCCTGAGTTTCTTGATTCATGTAGCAATACACACGTTCGAATGATCGTGCTAGTATTTCGTCATAGACTGCCCCACATCTTGGGCAGAGAGCAACTTCAGTGTTTTCTTTGTGGCATCTGACCAAAAATCCTACCAAGCTTTCCTCCATCTTTGGGTACAGTTGTAGTAGGGGATTTGGCTCTCTTCCTGGGTGTTCCCACCTTTCGCGTCGAACCCTTTCGAAGTTGGCTTCGACGCTTCGATTCAGCATGATCGAACACCTTGGACACATCCATTGCTTACCACCATTTCTCTCGTGGCAATTCCAGAGATATTCTTTGAGGCTTTCGGTTCTTGGAGGAACTTCGATGCCCCCATTTTGCCTCGTCAGCCATGTCTCTAGTTCGCCAAATTCGGACACTGGTCGTCTGGCGCTGACCATGTTAACCGCTGCTGGAGGAACTTCAGAGATCTGGATTTTCTGGAGTTTCATCCTGAGGTCTTCAGTGGCCTCACTGTTTTCTTCCTTCGATGCTTCAGTTATTTCTGTCTTGGAAGATTCTTCAACACCAGTGTTGAAGACTATTTCACCTTTTAGGCTTTCAGTAGCCTGCTTTCCATTGAACATTGCTTTAATCTCCACAACTTCAACTTCAGAGGCCTCCACCATGTTGATATCTTCTACCTCGCAGAGGCTAGCGTCAGCAATGTTCAGGGGATTGGTATCGACCCTCATATGACTCTTGGTCTTGTCAGCAAATTTCAACCTTCCATCATTGAGAGCATTTTGAATCAGATCCCTGAAAAGAAAACATTGAGAAGTTTTATGGCCTAAAAACCCATGATATTTACAAAAACCTCTTTTCTTCCGTTGTTCCAACGGAGGAACTTTTGAATTTGGAGGTAGTATCATTTGGCCATCTTTTACCAATAAATCAAATATTTCATCACACTTGGTAATGTCGAATGTATAAGTTTTCTTAGGGAACTTATCATTCTTATCGTTTTCTACTGGGTTTTTTCCATTGGCAGGATTTAGCAATTTGCAGGCGTAAGGTGGCGCTTCTTTCAATTCAGCTAGGTCTATTTCGACTTCTTCAGGGCTATACGAGTCATTGAAAGACTCATCATCAGCGTCCTCTGCTTCGACGTACGCTACTCTCTCTTTCTTATAACTTTTATTCGCCCTAACTTTTTCTGCCTTCAGTCGTTCGACTTGTCGAACCCTGTCTGCTAATTGGGCCATGTCCCTAAGGTATTGGGTATCTAGTTTCTTTCTTATTGAATAATCTAGACCACCTGCAGCCATTTCAACAAGTTCATGCTCTGGGACTGTTGTAAAACACCTTGATTTCAACAAACGGAACCTATTTAAATAATCATCAATTGTTTCTGTGAATTTTCTTTTAACACTGGCCAATTCTTTCAAACTTATCTTAGTTTGACCCATGTAGAATTGCTCATGGAAAAGCCTTTCCAAGTATGCCCATGCATCTATCGAATTTGGTGGCAAAGTAGTAAACCAAATGAAGGCATTTTTTGTCAGCGAACTAGGGAAATATTTGATCCTTAAATCCTCGTTTCCCGCTAAGTCTCCTGCTTCTGTCAAATATCTAGCAATATGTTCCACCGTTGACTCATTAGTTTCGCCTGAAAACTTTGTAAATTTGGGTACCTTAGTGCCCCTAGGCAATTCTGTCTGCATGATATAATCTGATATAGGGGATGTATAGTTTGGACGTCTAAGTCCAGTACTAAGGCCATTATTGGCCATAACCCTTTCTATCATGGCAGTTAAGTTATTTTCTGTAGCCAGATTTTCTCTTCTGACTCTTTGAACAACCTCATCTGGGTGTTCGTTCCTACCCACAATCCTTAATCTGGGTCGCTCCTCCTCCGTCTCTTGTCGAACGGGGACGGTTCTTTGATTTGAAGCTTCTAAGTTAATTATTGGAGTTCCTTCGAACATCTCTGTTCTTCGTGAGGGGCCTACATCCCTAGTGGCTGTCCTAGATGACGGAACTATGTCTTGTACACGTTCTAGAATGGGCCTCTCTTCTTGATTCGAAGGCTGTTTGTCTTTCCTTTTAGGTGGTGTTATTCCCATGAATTCTGCCATTCGATTCATCTGAGATGATATCTTTTGGAAAGTCTCCATGTTTTCTCTATTTGTAGTAGTAATATTTGCCATTAGTGGGCTTAAAACTGAAGTCAATTCTCTGGCCAAAACCCCTACCATATCATGATTGCTTGCATCCATTTCTTGTCGAAATGCTGCTTGGTTATTTGTGGTAAAGTGAGGCACCTGGGTAGAAAAACCAGTGTTATGTGGACTTCGACCCACTGAACTAACATTCGGTGAAAATGTCGCATTGTTAGTTGGGGCATATATAGATCCTGCCCCTCGTACGCCTGTTCCATATGGGTATGGCATTCCATATGAACTATTTGGTCTCCATTCAAAAGCAGAATTCGTGCCTTGACCAGGCAAATTATTTGCAGCATTTGTCGAGGCAAACAATACGTCCTCTGCGCTTGTGGATGAGGGTGCGGTTGTCGACACTGAAACTGGAATAGTCCCTGAAAGTCCTGTATTATTTTCAGGCAACGCCTGGGAATTATCTACAGGTATCGATCCATTTGGACCCGTTGCATCTCGTGTTCCTTGAACAGAAGTCGAATTTTCCGCTCCTGATCCTGAACCTTGTGGGGGATCTCGATCACCCCCTGCACTGGCCGTAACGACCATTTTCCTGTTGTACCTTCGTTTGGGAATCGGTTGTGCACTGTTCTTTAATTTACCGTTCCTAAGGTTCATACAAGATCTTGATATTGTCTAGACAAAAATAAAGCAATTGATTAAAACAATCTGCTTGACACTGTCCCACTGGGCGTGCCAATTTGTTTACGGTGATTTCCGGTAAACAACCGCTAGTCTTCCAAACTATAATAAATATGATTTGGTTACTCGCAGGATCGACTAGATTGATCCTAGGACACATAGTCAAGAAGATTGTCATCAACGTTCATTCGAACCATATTCATTATTTGTCTTCTTCAATAAGCGTTGTTCGATTAAAGAATAAATAGTCTTGACAATCACTTTGTCATATATAAATGTGACTTCAATGAAAAGATAAGTAACATAATATAGAAAATTAAAAGGACTATTGAAACGTAAAGAATCTTAAACTGGAGAAATGTAAAAGACTTTTGAAAGTAAATAACATGAAAGTAATTCGAAAGTAAATGACATTAAAGTAAAGATACAGAAATGTAAATGGCAAGAAGTAAACGAAATGCAGTAATTCTGGAAGATATTTAAAAACAAAGGATAATACACATGTATTAAAATGGTGGTGTCATACGTACATTTTCTCAGCGAACTCTTTCTCTTAACGCTTGATACTTGAGTAAATATGTGAGTGATTTGTACAAAATGAACACACAGAATCCTAACATTAAGACTCCTATTTATACTAGTTTCGACCTTAACGGTCCTATACTAATCTGCTGCCACGTTTCATAAGAACTTCTAGCGATGCCATCTGTTACTTGGACAGTTACGAAACCGTCTTCGAATTTCAAATCTTCCCGCCTGAGTCTGTCTTCGACGCGTGGCAGTGTATTAAACAAACACTACGAAAAAACACGCTAAGTAGTAATACTTGAATATATTTACAAATTTGTCTAAGTCCCCGAAGACACATACTTTTCACCAGCTTTCAATATTCATTATCTTCATAGCGAACTTAGAAATCTTTACTCTCGAAGCATGACCATCAGTAGCCATTCTTTTAAGGGATGGCCATCAGTAACCATCTTTCCTTCGATTTTCTACTTCTTCGAAGGATAAATAATATAAAACGAAATCTTCAGCTAACACTTGTTTGCGGCCTTGACAGTTATTTCACAAGCTCTAGCGGTCATCTCAACAAAAGGTTCTCTATTCAATGGAACCTCACAATATTCCGAAAGGCGGGAAATAAGATGAGCATGCAAAAGGCTACCTCGAAGATTTCATTAATGAAGCATGTAATGCATAACCACATAAGCCCAATTAACTTTGATGCGGTTTTTAATTGCAAAGATGAGCTGCATATCAATATCACTAATTTGGGAATGGTTAGAGTGTTTTGGGAGCAAATATAGGCAATCAAGTAGTGTAGCATACAGTCACTAACGGAAAGTGTAGCGGAATAAAGATGAACACGGTCCGAGGACGCGTTCCGACATGCTAGTTCCTGCTCAGAGACACGACTAATGGTGAAATAGTAAGCATACTTTTCATAATTTTCAAACCCTTCTTCATCACATATAACATTATGTCGAATACGGACACCTTCGGTGGGTAAGCCTAGACAATTTCCAAATTCCTCTAAGCTTAAAACAATGTCAGTTTTCTTAACAATAGCAGATAAAGTGCAGTTCCTAGAGATTGAAAGTTTAGCATAAAAGTCCCTGGCTAGGTCAGGATACACAACAGCAGAAGTTTCAATAAAGTCCTTAATTCCTTGAAACCTTAGTAAAGGATGAAAATGGAAGCTATCGGAAGGGAAGGATTCAAGGTTACCGTATTTCACAGAGGTGAGAGCTCTATTTCGGAATGGAAATTGGATCCTCCTTTGCATCAAAGTGGGTTGAGGAGCTTCTTCATCTGAATTGATAGGAGGGTTTGAAGTACCTTCTCCCATTTTTGCCTTGCCTTTGGAGTCTCTTTTTGAAGGTGCCATTGATGGAGCTTGGAAGAGTTAGGGTTTTGGAAGGAGAGGAAGGTGTTTCACGTTTTGTGTTGAAGAGGTGTGAAAAAAATGATTCTAAATTGGCTTATTTGGTAAATGAGTACATAAAAGTGATTATATAGGAGTATAATATAAGTGGGTAATTTAAGAGTGATGTGGGTATTTGGTGAAATGTGAGTGTATATTAAAGATATGTTGAATATTTGACCAATGAAGAGGAGATGAATGTAAGACCAAGTAATAAAAGTATTTAAACTATAATTAAAAAGGCAATTAAGAAAACACATAAATTCTGCAAAACAAGAAAAACAAAAACGCAGTGATGTAACCGGTTACCTACTTCATGTAACCGGTTACATGATGTCAAACATGAATAAAAATAAAAAGAAAAGAAAATTTCAGTAATGTAACCGGTTACCTATTTCATGTAACCGGTTACATGATGCAAAAATGTATAAACAGAGACGAGAAGGAATACACGTTCAGTAATGTAACCGGATACTTACCTGATGTAACCGGTTACATGAGCAAAAAAGCTAAAAATTCTAATTTTGAAATTAGTTTAACACATGTAACACATATTTAAATCATGTAATATTTTCACATAATGAATTTTTTAAAAGTAGAGAGAATTGGTAGCATGCACCTTGAATGATGATCTTGATTTTAAAAAATTTCAAATGTCATTTTCGTCTAAAATGCCTAGATCCCTTCGAATCTTGAAGAACGATTCTTTTGCAAGTGGTTTCGTAAAGATGTCTGCTAATTGATTATGAGTATCAACAAACGTGACTTCAACATCTCCTTTAAGCACATGATCGCGAAGAAAATGATGTCGAATGTCTATGTGTTTGGTTCTTGAATGCATGACCAGATTCTTTGTAATATTGATAGCACTTGTATTGTCGAATCGAAGAGGAATGCATCCGAGATCAAGTCCGTAGTCACGAAGTTGTTGCTTAAGCCAAAGAATTTGTGCACAATAACTACCCGCTGCTATGTATTCTGCTTCGGCCGTTCTAAGAGCAACACATGCTTGCTTTTTACAAGCCCATGATACTAATGCATTTCCAAGAATGTGACAAGTGCCACTTGTGATTTTACGATCAGTTTTACAACCTGCATAATCCGCGTCAGAATAACCAATTAAATCGCAAACATTACCTTTAGGATACCATAAGCCGACGTTGGTCGTTCCTTTGAGATACTTCATGATCCTTTTAACTGCCATAAGATGTGATTCCTTTGGATTTGCTTGAAAGCGAGCACAAAGACACACACTGAACATTATATCAGGACGGCTTGCCGTCAAATACAATAAAGAACCAATCATACCTCGATACTTAGTAATATCAATTGGAGTACCAGATTCATATTGATCAACATATGTACCGGAGCCCATTGGAGTATTCATTGCTTTACAGTTATCCATATCAAACTTCTTCAATAATTCTTTACAATATTTGGATTGATTGATAAAGATTCCGTCTTTGAGTTGCTTAATTTGTAGTCCAAGAAAGTAGTTCATCTTTCCCATCATAGACATCTCGAATTCTCCTTGCATCATTAATGAGAATTCCTCACAGATTTCTTTGTTAGTTGATCCAAAAATGATATCATCAACATAGACTTGAACCAATAAAGTGTTACTCTTGATTTTCTTAATGAATAAAGTTTTATCAACCTTACCCTTTTCGAAACCCTTTTCACACAAAAAATTGCTAAGTCTATCATACCATGCTCTTGGTGCTTGCTTTAAGCCATAAAGAGCCTTTCTCAACTTAAAGACATGTGTAGGATTCTTGAAGTCTTCAAATCCCGGGGGTTGTTTGACATAGACTTCTTCATTGATGTAGCCATTCAAGAATGCGCTCTTGACGTCCATTTGATAAAGCTAAAAATTTAATGAACATGCATAAGCAAGTAAAAGACGAATAGCTTCTAACCTTGCAACCGGAGCAAATGTTTCTTCAAAGTCAATTCCTTCTTCTTGATTGTAACCTTGGGCCACCAATCTTGCTTTGTTTCGAACAATTATACCATTCTCATCAAGTTTGTTCTTAAACACCCATCGAGTACCTATGATGTGTTTATTACTTGGTCTAGGAACAAGTTCCCAAACTTGATTTCTCTCGAATTGATTTAATTCTTCTTGCATTGCATTTATCCATTGATCGTCTCCTAAGGCTTCATCAATTTTGGAAGGTTCAATTTGAGAAACAAAAGCCATGTGTAAGCAAGCATCATTGAGATTTAATCTTGTTGCAACTCCTTGGCTAATATCACCAATAACTTTATCAATAGGATGATCTCTATGAGTTCTCCATTCTTTTGGTAGATCATTGGTGTTTGATTCTTGTTGTACACTTTCTTGTTGAACACTTTCTTGTTGAACTTCCGGTGCCTTCACAATTGTATCATTTGAAAGCTCTTCCGGGGGTAAACCTAAAGGATCATCATCATCATCACAAACAACTATTTCCTCTTTGGAGGTGTTAGTCTCATCAAAAGATACATGCATGGATTCTTCAATAGTCAAAGTTCTTTTATTATAGATTCTATATGCTTTACTAGAGAGAGAGTAACCAAGAAATATACCTTCGTCGGATTTCTCATCACACTTAACAAGATTGTCTTTGTCATTGTTGAGAACAAAGCACTTGCATCCAAAAATGTGAAAGTGAGCAATCTTTGGCTTTCTTCCTTTGAAGAGTTCATATGGAGTCTTCTTTAATATAGGTCTAATGATTACTCAATTTCCAACATAACATGCCGTACTAACCGCATCCGCCCAAAAATATTTAGGAAGATTTGCATCACTAAGCATTGTTCTTGCAAGTTCCACAAGAAACCTATTTTTTCTTTCAACTACTCCATTTTGTTGTGGAGTTCTTGGTGCTGAAAAATTATGAGAGATACCATGTTCTTCACAAAATTCTTCAAAAGATGCATTTTGAAACTCTCCACCATGATCACTTCTTATGGATACAATCTTTAATGACTTTTCATTTTGGATTTGTTTTGCATACTTCTTAAAGGCTTTAAAAGCATCACTTTTCTGCACAAGAAACAAAGTCCAAGAATATCTAGAATAATCATTACCAATAACTAAAGCGTATACATTACCTCTGAAGCTTCTTGTCCTTGATGGACCAAATAGATCCATATGCAACAATTGAAGTGGTCTTGTTGTAGTCACCACATTCTTTGGTTTGAAAGATGATTTGGTTTGTTTTCCCTTTTGACATGCATCACATATTTTATCTTTGACAAACTTTATCTTAGGTAAGCCAATAACAAGATCATGTTTGGTTAACTTATTTAAATGATCCATATGAATATGGGCTGCTCTTTTATGCCATAACCATGAATCATTATTATTGTTTACCAAAAGACATTTTACTTTCAAAGATAAATCATTTAAAGAAATCATAAAAATGTTATTAATTCTTGTACCTTTGAGTTTTACCTCATTGGTGACTTCATCGACGATCAAGCATTCCTATTTGGTGAATTTGATCTTGAAGCCTTTGTCACAAAGTTGGCTAATGCTTAGAAGATTATGCTTTAGTCCTTCAACATAAAGAACATCTTCTATGGATGTGAAAGGTGGTGCACCAACTTTGCCTTTGCCAAAAATTCTTCCCTTATTGTTGTCTCCATAAGTGACAAAACCCTTGGCCTTTAACCTTAGATATGAAAATTGGTTTAGGTCTCCCGTCATATGCTTTGAACAACCACTATCTAGATACCATGGGTTTGAAGTGGTCTTCAAGCAAGCCTACAAAACAAATTAAGTTTTGTTAGGTACCCAAGTGGCTTTGGGTCCATCATAGTTAGTTCCTTTCTTCACCCATACATAATGTCCACTAGGAACACTAAAGTTCCTTACATAACAAGCATTGGGTGTGTGACCAATAATACCACAATAAAAACAAGTAGGTTCAAAGTTACTTCTATATCTAGAAGGATGAGATTTCTTCTTAACAACATTCTTCTTTTTAGGATAATGTTGCATTACTTTAGGCTTGATCACTTTCTCTTGAATTGGTTGGTTACTAGCCTTGACAAAGATAGTCTTGTTGGATCTTGGTTTATCAAATTTAGAGAAACCAAGTCCGCTCTTATCATTGGAGTATCTTTGTGTACTAAGAACATTTTCCAATCTAATTTGCCCTTTTTCATATCTTTCTAAAACACGTTTTAATTGGACAATTTGGAAGGAAAGTGATTCACAATTCTTGTATGCAACATTATCTTCTTGAACACTAATCATTTTTTCTTTGTCATCTTTATGTTCTACTTCAATTATCTTAACCTTCTCTTCTAAAGATGATATTATTTTCTTTTGAGATGAGATAGTTTTATAGAGAATTTTGCATTCTTTTAATAATTCATCTATTGCACCTTGTGCACCATTATCAAAAAGAGAATCATCATAACTAACCTCGCCTTCTTCATCGTCGGAGTGGTGTGATGCCATTAGTGCTAGGTTTACACTTTCGTCACTATCGGAGTCCAATGAGGAACTTACTTCATTATCTTCCCATGCTATGTAGGCCTTTTTTATTTTTGAACTCCTTTTTGCCTTTGAATCCATTCTTCTTTGAAAGCTTTGGACATTCCGGCTTTATGTGTCCTTGTTTCCCACATTCATAGCATGTAACTTCTTGTGATGAAGTGGATGCTTCTTTATCCTTATGCTTTGAGAATTTCTTTCTTTTGACATAGTTAGCATTATCAATATTATTTTTATTACCAAAAAATTTGCCTAACCTTTTTACAAGAAGCAAGAAGTTTTCATCTTCATCCGATGCATCTTTCATTTTGCTTTCTTTTGAATCTACCTTTAATGCAATGCCTTTGGATTTCTTCTCTAAGTTCTCATGCTTTTCCAATCTTCCAAGTTCCGTCTCATATTCTTGAAGTTTTCCAAATAGTGTTGCGGAAGTAAATTTTGATAAAATTTCTTTTCGGATATCGCCGTCACTTTTGGTTGCCACTCCCTTGTCAAAGATCTGAGCACTTTAAGATTAAGTTCTTCGATAGTAAGAGTCTTACCAAGTGCCTTCAAGTGATTTGTCAAATGTACGAATCGTTTTTGCAAATCGAGAATAGTTTCTCCGGGCTTCATTCTAAACAGTTCGTACTCTTGGCTTAAAGTATTCAATCTTGATCTTTTAACTTCAGTGGTACCTTCATGAGTTTCTACAAGAGTATCCTATATTTCCTTTGATGTTGTACATGCCGATACTCGGAAAAATTCATCCATACTAAGAGCACCTTGAAGAAGATTAACCGCCTTTTTGTCAGCAAGAACCCTTTTTCTATCATTATCATCCCATGACGCTTTAGGTTTCTCCGATCCAACACCATTGACGACCGTTATAGGGACATGAGGACCTTGTAGGACAGCCTCCCAAACTTCTTCTCCTTGTGCTTCTAGATAAACCTTCATTCGGATTTTCCAAAAGTCAAAATATTCACCACAAAACAATGGAGGCTTGTTGTTAGAACCACCATCTTTAAAAACCGGATTTTGATTTGCGGAAGCCATTATGGATCTTTAGGAACAAGTTACCTATAACTTGCTCTGATACCAAATGTAAGTATCAGATATGCCTAAGAGGGGGGGGGGGTGAATTAGGTCTTTAAAATTTTTATCAGTTTAATGAGAATATTTCTAATAATTTTTGGTTGAATGTATGAAGGTTTTTGAGAGGTTCTTTTTTTCTTGGTAATGGTGATAAAAGCAATAAAATGCGGAAAATTAAAGAACGCAAGGATATATACTGGTTCCCCTCACAATCCGAGAGTACTCCAGTCCCCTTTCAAACACGAAAGAGATTTCACTATAGTTAGAATTATTGTACAAGCCTATGCTTACTATCTAACCTATAGGGTGATCAAAGGTTCTTAACACCTTTAAGATCAAACAACACTAATGTGAATGAAGAACAATCCTCTTCAAACACAACACTTACTTCCAACAATCTTGGATAGTAAGGAGAAATAATTTTTGAATGATACAAGAGTTTATGATGATGAATAATATATCAATCTTGGATTGATCTTCCCTTTCAAATAAAACAATTCACAAGGATAAGTTAGTGCTCAATGAATATGTATGTTATGAGAATATTTTTCTGAAATGATATGTAGCAATGCAGAAAATTTCTCAATGAAATTTGAAGAGTATGGAACACTTTGTTTGAAAATCTTTGTGAGAAAAAGGTTGTGAATATTATGAAAGAGGTAAAAAGTAAAATCTGAAATGTATAGAATATATAGGTGACTTTACACCTTTTAGAATGGTTGCATATTGATGGAACAATGCAATGGTTAATGGCTTGAAAGACAAATTCGTTTGGATTCAAAACAGCCTGAAAAAGTGCCACTGGTTCAGATGTAACCGGTTACCTAAAGGATGTAACCGGTTACATGGTTACGTTATGCCCAGAAAATTCAAATTCACGACCATGTAACCGGTTACCTAAATGATGTAATCGGTTACATCATGTTAAAAAATATCAATAACAAATGTGAAACGCTACTGCCAGCAATGTAACCGGTTACATGTTTTTGGTAACCGGTTACATCATACTAAAGATGTTTAAAAACATTTTTTAAAAGGGCTAAGACTTTATGGTATGTATTTGTATGAAACTTTGATAATGCATTTGTATGAAAGTATATCTTTTGAGCACTAAACAATATCAATGTAAAAGAGTTTTAGTTTTGTACCAACATTTGAAGATCAATCAAACCAAGTCTTTAATCTTCATGAAAGTTGTAAGTCTTGATGTTCTATTCATTTGTCTTTGCTCATCCTTTTTGAAATATGCTGTCTTCATCAAAACTAAGTCTTCAAGTAATTTTGGAGAAGCTTGAAATAACATCCTTGGTTACAAACTAGGTGTCAAAGGTGACACTTATTTTATTTTCATAACCACAACCTCCTCCTTTCCCACGACACCACCTTTTTCGAACACATATTTCCTTACACTAACCATCAACCATAAATATCAACACCCAACAACACCACCTTCACCCTAATACAACTAACTTCTCTTTTGACTACCTTTAACCTAATACAACCACATCCAACCCACTTACACTCATAACCAAATCAATACTCAAATACAATCTACAACCAACCCACTCATACTCATATCTAACCCCCTCACAACCACCTACACCATCCCCTCCATACAACCTATTCATAAGTTCACCAACCTCACCGAAACTCCTAACCACCTCCAAGACTACCATTACGACATTACACAAGGTACTCACAATAATTCTCCTCCCAACATTTTAGGTAACATCATTTGCCATCTACATAATGTCCTTTCTTACAATAACTTATCTTTCATGCACAAATTCTTTAATCTTAAGCTTTCAACCATTGTTGAATCAATATCTTATTCCAATGTCATTAACGATCCAAACTGAAAGCAAACAATTGATAGAGAGTTTCAATCCCTAATTAATAATAACACTTGGAATTTAACCCCTCTCCTACCTAACAAAAAACCCATTAGCTACAAGTGAATTTTTAAAATCAAATTCCTAGCCAATAGAACTATTGAAAGGTATAAAGTTCTCCTTGCCAAAGATTTCAATCAATCTGACGACATTGATTATTTAGAAACTTTCAGCCTCGTAGTTAAAATTACTACTATTCAGACAATCTTATACTTAGCTGCCACACACAATTGGTATTTACATCAATTAGATGTAAATTCTTTCACAACAAGTGTCAATTGTTAGCTGACTTATATATTAAAAAAATTCTTGCGATGTAAATCTTCGTGGTTTGATTTGATTTTAGATGATTCGTTAAAAAGTTTGATATAATTTCTTGTGATATAATTTAAATCGATTTTTAAATATTCAAATTACATAGTATATTTTTTTATTAAGATTATAAAAATGTTAATAAATATTATATTTGAAAAATGAAATAATAAATATAAATAGATTAAACTAAATTACTAATAAATAATATTAAAAATTAAATATCACCAAATAATAAATTAACACATCATAACATATTAATAAAAATATAAATAAATATAAAAATACATACAAACAATTCAACTTGATTTGAAACTGTTTAAAAAACCAATCTAAAATTCAATATCCGTTTTTATCTAATAATATCCAAATTTATTCAATAATATTTTTAGTTTTTTTTTTTTTGGATTTGTGATTTTTTCAGGACCCACAAAACACGGAACCACGTGTCCAATCGAAAAAATCTCAACCCGTGTTTTCCCGACAAATAAATCACAGTTTGAATCCCAAATCTTCATCATCATCGTTTACTTCAATTCTTCGATCCGAAATCTCAGAGCGTTGGAAAAAATGTCGTATTATTCAAAGGGTGGAAACAGAGACGAAAGCGTCGATGATTTCGACGAATACGACCCAACACCATACGGCGGAGGTTACGACATTCACCTTACCTACGGTCGTCCAATTCCACCGTCTGAAGAAACGTGTTACCCATCAGGTTCATCCAATGATGATTTTGATTATGATCGTCCTCAGTTTTCGTCTCAATCTGAACCTTCTGCTTATGGCGATGAAGCTCTTGCTACTGAGTATAGTAGTTATTCTCGTCCTAAACCTAGACCTGCTCCTGCTGGTTTCAACCCTGGATCTGGTGGTGGTGGTTATGGTGGATCGGAGTCTGGTGGTGGTTATGGTGGGAGGAAGCAAGGATCTGGGTATGGTGGTGGGGGTGAGGATTCTGAATTTGGATCTGGGTATGGTGGTGGGGCCCAGGAATCTGAATATGGGTCTGGATATGGTGGAAGGAAGCAAGAATCTGGGTATGGTAGGAATGAAGGGGAATCTGAATATGGATCTGGGTATGGTGGGAGGAAGAAGAGTGGTTATGGGGAGGAAGAAGGGTATGAAGCGAAACCTAGCTATGGGAGGAGTGAGTATGAGAAGAAACCTAGCTATGGAAGGAGTGATGATGAGGAGGAGGAGAAACCTAGCTATGGAAGGAGGACTGAGTATGAGGTGAAACCTAGCTATGGAAGGAGTGATGATGAGGAGGAGGAGAAACCTAGCTATGGTTACGAGCGTCGTCCTGAGAGGCGTCGCGATGATGATGACGATGATGAGAAACCGAGCTATAGGCGTCGTGATGATGACGATGATCATGAGAAACCGAGCTATGGTCGTAAGAAATATGTGAGTACTCTTGCTTATGGACTTATTATGGTTATGAATTTTGATTATCTTAGTTTAATCTTGTGATTAAGAGGTTATGTTCTTGACCTGTCATATTTTTTATGCATGTCTTTGTGTGTATACAAGTAAAAAATTTATCTTCGAAGGGATCTTACGAATTGTGTTATGAATTATGATCCCCATTACGCAGTGTAGTCAAAATCGAGTGTTGGATTGTAAGATATTACGAGCCAATGATGCCTAAGAGTGCTACGATCAGAGAAAAGCTCATTTTCATGTTTTTGCGTATATATGTGTAAAAATATATGTGAGATTACCTTTTTTTCCATTCGGTAGGATATTACGTGCCATGCTAATCATCTGAGTTTTACGATCTTTCACAAGCCGACCAATCATACTTAAGATCTCGTGCTTGACTACATTGGCGTTACGATCTTTCACCCCCTCCCAATCCTAGCAGAATCTAGTGTTTGGCTACATTGCTTTGAATTAGTAATTGGTATAGTTTGAATTCTGGAGAAAATTTGTATTTTTGCTCTTGCCTAATAGTGTACCTCACTCTGATTTAAGTTATGTGTAGATTATTCACTTGTGTAAATGTTTGGCAGAGACTACAAAAGTAGTTTATAATACAAGAATGCTAAGTTTACACCAAATTTTGACATTACACTGTATTTTATACGGTTTTTTAGTTTTTCAATATTTTGTTGCCACCTAGAAATATGTGCTTGTGTATAATTGCATTCAACTCTCACATAATATCATACGGTGTAGTACTCTGGTGTAAATTTTGGTGTAACTATAACATACCTCTTTATAATATGTCTAGAAGTTATTTGGGTTGGTACTCAAGGAATGATGTTTTTGTACCATGGCAGGGAGGAGGAGATGATAACTCCGATGACGATGATGGGAGGAAGAAGCATTACCACAAGAGTCGCAAGAGCTATGATGACAGCGAGTAATCAAAAAGGCCGAAGTTGTTGCGTGGAAGTCATCCCATAGTTACCTATTAAATAAAGGGTTGACACACATCATACTTTCTTCTTTACTATGTATGAAGTATTGAGCTTTCAGAACTTTTGTTCTAAACTAAATGCTTTGTTGTTTGGCTTTTGAGTTATTATAATATCCCTAATGTTTGAGTTGTTGTGTTACACTATAAGTTTGGTAAAGTTTGAATTTGATTACAACACCTTGTATGATTTTGCCTCTCAATGCATTCTATGGATACACTATGCTATTTAGTTCGATAAATGAAGACATTACATCGAAGTGCATGGTCATTTTAATCAACCATAAAATAAGATGCAGTTAGATGCATGAGTGTGGGTTAAACCAATTTAGTTGGGGTAGCTATGTATGGATATTGATCTTTGAAATAAGTTGATTTGTAAATTAACGTGTGGTTAAAATAAAAGTAAAAAATTTCTCTTAATTTTACGGGTTATGATTAAGTGATGTTAAAATAAAAGTTAAGGGTTATGATTAAGTAATTTTAAAGTAAAAAGTTCTACAAATTTAATAAATTTAATGATTAAATGTTATGATTAAGTGATATGTTGTAAAATGTTATCAATTAAATTTATTTATTTTATTAATTTATTATATATTTTTGAAACCTTTGGTAAGTAATTTTAAATGTGTATAATTGATTTTGATAAGTTTGATTTTTTTAAAATAGAATTATTCTGTTTTTAGAATTTATTTAATTTTAATTTTAATTTTTTTTTTTTAGTTTAAACGTAATTTTAATATTAAAATTTATTGATAAATTCACTTTTATATGAAAATATTCAAACTTAGATAAATGTACCCTTGAGTACTTTTATGTTGAATCAATTCACTCGAAATTATTTTTTTTATAACGAACCAAACATAAACTAACTAATTTTTAACCAGGATCAATTTAATAAGTTTAATTCATTCAAAATCAATTTCTATCACCAATCTTATAAGTTTAATTCATTCAAAATCAATTTTTATCACCACAAAACCAAACACATAGTCGGTCTAACTAAATATTTTAGACAAGTGGTGATAATGAAGTGCGCGGTCTAACTAAATATTTTAGACAAGTGGTGATAATGAAGTGCGCGCATATACAATGCCTTTGCATAAGATAGAAGCATTAAAAAGTACGTAATTGGCATGATTTGAGTGGTAAGCATTATTAGAGTCCTTATCAACGTGATCACGAGTTGAATCTTTTTCTAATGTGTTTCATGTCTTTAAATCATTGTTCTGTTAAACTAGTTCAGTTGATAATTGTACAGATATATACGTTAGATATTTTTTATTGATATGGTTGTGTGCATGTGATACTTTGAGAGAAGACCAGCTATAGATAATGTTGATTTTATCATTTGTATTTGAAAGGTCTCATGGAATTTCGTACCAAAGAATAAACCAGTGCTCAGATTGAGTGTAAAAGAATAACTATTAAAAGAACTTTGAAAATGTAACAGGTGTTTCTAATATCTACCAATAAATTGTAAAAGATAAAGATGGACTAATAAGATATTTGAATGCACAAGAACAGACATGCAAAATGAATTAATAAAATAAAGAAACAAATCGAACAAAATTTGTGTGAAGGAACTTAGAGGAGCTTCTTCCTCTCAAAGAATGTCTTCAAATGCCATAGCTGCATACCGGCGACAGAAATGCAAACCACAATTGAAAGGAAACCGAAGGTAAACATCTTGGAGTTGGTTGCTTTATTAAGATCTTGCATTTCTTCTTCCCTGTGTCGGTCATCAAAGTTCAGTGAAAAACGATTAGAATGAAAAATCAGAGCCAAATTTCCAAATTTTAAATATAAAACAGAAGCATGCTATCTTTGATATAAAACCATTTTCTTTCTATTTAGCTTATCACTGTCCACTCATAACATAATAGAGGAATGGTGTGGTAATATCAAGAGAGTAGTTAGCAGAAGTTATGACATTTACACCTTTCGCGAAGATAAAACATCTCATCGTGTATGGATGTAACGGCATCATACAGCTTCTTCAACTCAAATTCCATTACCTAGAAAGTGAGAAGATATAACATATTAACAAACTTAGAAGAACAAAATACTTGAATATATATATATTCATGATAAACTTTGTAGGTACAAAACAAGGAATTATATCGAAAGAAACAAACAATGATACTGCAAAACATTCTCGGGTGTGGGATTTGATATTTTAAGCAAGAAAAATACACAGCCAAAAGTAAGGAATGGGATAGCTAAGATAAAAGCTCCATTCAAAACCGAGATATAATGCAATCCAGGTTACTGGCACATTCTTTCTCATACAGGCTATGCCATTCCTTGTTTTCTCTATGAACACAGCCTGAAGTGAACCATATTTTCAGGAAGCTCCGGTTGCAGAGCTTTTCATGCAAATGTTTGCGCATTACATCACAGAAGAAATGGTCTAAGCACATCAGAGACAGAGCTAAAATGCAATAATGATGACAATTGACAAATTACCAATAGTACATATCCGAATGCAAAGTCAAGAAACAAAAAGAACAACGATATACTTACTTCAACCTGCCCTTTCTTGGCAACCTTAGACCAGTCTTTGGCCGCAACCCCGGATCTCCATTCAAACTCAACGGTCACAATTGACGGGGCCATCCTACTATCCGGTATCCAAAAGCATGCCGTGTAGTCACCGGTTTCAGTTGCAGTAAACGCAAAAGTACCCGAATCCACATGATCCCCATAGTGATTACTGATCCCATTAGGAGAACTCACCTTTCATTGGCAAACAACACACAAATAACAAAGTCAATCATCAACACCCATATATCACCTACACTTCAGATTGCAGACATGTCTCAGTGTCCGACACACATTAGTGTCTAACATCAACACAATGATATCAACACTTCATATTGTAGACATGCCGGAGTGTCCGACACATGTTAGTATCTGACATTAACACGTTGACATAACACTAAATGAGTGTTCGACACATGTTAGTGTCTGAAATCAACACTTCAGATTGTAGACATGAGTGTCCGACACATGTTAGTGTCTGACATCAACGCGTTGACATCAACACTTCAGATTGTAGACATGTCTGAGTGTCCGACACATGTTAGTGTCTAACATCAAAATTTCGGATTGTAGACATGTCTGAGTGTCCGACACATGTTATCTGACATCAACACGACACTGCTACTTGTGATTGCATACAACTACTTATATTTTCTTGAATTATTAAACTCGTCGTGTGACTCGTGTCGAATTAGCTTGTGAAACACTCCAAATTAAGAAACTTTGTTATTATAAATCAAAAACATTTCATTTGAGAATCAACTCCCCTCTTCCCCAATGGATAAATATTCAAATAACAAATGATCTCAAATTCAATACACATTCGAAATTAAATCAAAGACTTTTTGTTACCTTGAGCGTGATCCTGTGGTTATCAGAAATCGGTTGGCCTTCATAAGGATTAACGACACTGTACTTTCCTACCGTCATAGCATTGTTCTTGATATTTTCTGAAATGCACTTAGTGTGACCCGATTTAAGCTCAAACCTCATCGAATTCACAACACTGCACGTCAATGCGAGCGTGAGAATTGCGAGATGAAGAATCGAATTCGACATTGCAGCGATTTGGGATCCGAGAGAGATTAGGGTTTGGATTGAATCGGGAGAGGAGGGATCAAAACGACGATGGGAACGATGAAACGCAAAATGTAACAACCGCAATTTTGGTTCTGTTACGGTGGTTACAGTTGCAGAGATTTTTAAAAACTGATGTGATTGATTAATTAACCGTTCAAAAAACTGTAAAGAAGAAGAATTGTTTTTTAGGAAAAAAAATAATTATATTTAACAACTAGTAAAAGATTAAGTACTAAAAATAGAATATATTTGCATACACATATTATAGTTTTAATGATTCGTTTTTCTTTAGACACTTTCAAGTTTTAACATAGTTATTAGGGATGAGTTAATAGTTATCGTTATTATTGTTATCGTTATTTAATTTGACCGTTGTTTTTTTTCTTTGTATATAACAATTGTCATTTGATTTGAGTGATTTTTTTGGTACAAAAGAGGGTCGGAGCCCAAGAAAAAAGAAAACTACAAAAAAATATATACTTTGTCAGTGGTAGTATCACTTTTATCATTCTCGAATAAATTGGAAATGATCATCAGAACCAAATAAAAAAATAACCAAATCCGAATCTAGTGTGCACCCAAAGTTTGCTAAAGCATCGTATATGTATGTGACTCAGAGTCATGCTTATATGGGAAAGGTTGTTGTAGTCGTCTTCGGGTTATCAAGCGTGAAACAAAGAGTGGTTGTTGGATGGAAATCAACAGTTCTGATTGGAGGAAAGGTATGCTCATATATGTCACAATCAAATGCAGAGCCACATGTAACTCAATGTATTAATGGCCTAGAATGGATTAGGTATATAGACTGAGTTGGTCTTTGCGGGTCGTTGGCCAATCCAAAGTAGTTTCCCTCCAAGTTCTTGTTGTTAGTCATGAATGGCCCAAATAATCACATCCAACCTCCTTCGACGACTTAAGAACTTTCTACCCTTCCACTGAACGACAAACTTTAGATACTGATGGAAACAAACAAAGACTCACTCTAAGAAATAGATGACATAACACTTCATGCCCTACTTTAGGGAACCAGACAAAAAACAATGAAACTAACATTTTGTTGAGAAATTTGATTGCGGTGGTCAAAAACACTCTGCAACCTTGGAGTTTCATAACAAACAATTTCGAAAAAGTTGAGATTCCAACTGCAATTATTTCCTATCTCCTATACTTCATAACAATGTAGTCAGAAACCAAAGTGACGATCCTCCAAGCAACTGAGGCGGGGGCATATCTAGACATTATATATTGAAATGGCTAAACATGAAAGAAAGTATGAACTAAATTATATTCAAAGTAAGAAATAATATTGTTTAATGACGTACATTTACAATAAAAATCGTCTACTATCCATTTCTTGAAAATGAGCTAAAATATCATCATTGTTAGTTGTTCCAAGAACATCTCTTACTATGAAGGTTACAAGACGATCATTTAATCATTGACCACTCATTTTGTTACATAAATGACTTTTCACAAACTTCAGAGCTGAAAAAACACGTTCCATGCTTTGCAGTTAAAGCCAACTTCAAAAAAATTATAAACCATATCAAATGTCTTGCACTTGTTTGTTTCCACAAGTTTTGCACAAAGATCCGAAAGTCTTTTTAAATTTACAAATTTTGGGTCACATCAAACATTTATAACATAATTTCGAAGTTGATGTCACACCATCACTTCCGGCACATCTACAAACCTAACATTGAGCTCATGCAACTGCAAATCTAAAAAACTAAACAAACAATCATGCTTATAATGATGCAAATTAGAAACACTAGAAATTATAACATGTCGTCTAGGTTTCTTCCCTTGCACATATGGTGCATCCATATCAGGCACATCAATATCATGCTTATTGCAAATTTTCATAACCTTAGATATAAGTTCTTCCCATCCATCATTCCTTATTTCTTGTAATTCTTGTTTGATAGCATTGACAAGTAACAAAGCATTCAAAAGATCTTGATCACGTTTTTGTAGCATTGCACTTAAATTATTTATAAATCCTAAAATCTGAACCATCATATATAACATGAAGATAAAATCAAAGGAATGAAGCACATCTAGCAAAAGCATAGTTTCATTATATTTTTCAAATGACGTATCCTTCCTGATTTCTTCAAGTACCCCAATAATGACACCATACAAAGTCATCAAACTAGTGAGAGTTATAGAGTGGGAACCCCAACGAGTGTCACCCGCTCTAGCAATATATAATTCTCGATTTAATCCACTACCAGTCTCTATTTGGCCCCCTTCAATCAATTTAGAAAACCGAGTCACTTGTTTATCCGGAAGCAATTATTGTCTCTTGTTAGAATATCATATGAAATTAACAAGGATATTGATTTACCGGAAAAACCACTAACATCTTTGTGAATCTTAGCACATGCAACAATTGCCAATTGAAGTTGATGGGCGAAACAATGTACATAATAAGCAGATGAATTTTCATTTTGGATTAAAGTTCCCAAACCACCAAACTTACCTTGCATATTGCTAGCTCCATCATACCATTTCGCCATAATGCTAGATAAGCTCAAACCATTAATAGACAACAACTTCTAAAGTGTCTTTTTAAGTGACTTAACACTAGCTTCTTTAACACTTACGATGCTGAGAAATCTTTCTTTTACCAAACCTTCACTATTAACATAGCGAACAACAACAACCTTTTGTTCTTTACCAATAACATCACCGGATTCATCGATCAAAACACAGAACACATCATTTGCAATATCAAATACATTTTGTTGAGTTATTTCTTATGCGCAAGCAGCAACAAGATCCTTTTGAATCTTAGGAGCGGCCATAAAGTTATTTCCCAGAGCAAAATCTATTACACTAATTATCTTTGGGTTAATTTCCTTTAGAGTGTCCACCAACTCAAGAAATGGTCCCTTAAATATGAATATGTACTAAAAAATAATTAACGTTAATAAAAATGTGACATTGATTCTTCTTTTCATTCTTCATTTGTGTAAGTATCACCCTTGCTTTTGATGAGGGTTATGATAATGTGAAATATTTCTCTAATTTTAGTTCAAAATATGATAATCTACCTTATTCGTATGAATTAATTGATTTTGGAATATTGAGAGCAGAAATTTTATTTTACTCATGTACCGAAATTTTATAGTTATTGATATATTAAGGTTTATGTTTTTGGGATTTTTTTGTCTTTGTTTGTTGATGGTAACTTATGAGATTGAATAAATTGGTAAATAATAAGATTTTATTGTTTGAATTTGTAAATAATGGATGGAGTTGAATGAAATATGATGTAATCCAGTCCATTCAATTCTCTATTTTTTGTTCCATTCAATTTAGGGTGTATGCAATGGAATGAGACAGTTTTAATAAAATATTCAAACAATGTGGTTATATTTATATTCCATCTCGCTCCTCTCAATTTCACCTTCCGCTTCGTTCTGTTAAGTTCCATCAATCAAAATATAGCCTTATATATTAGTTGGCTATTTGATTGATGGAATCGGATGAAGCAGAGAGGTATGCGATTTAATGGAGTGATGTTTTATCATTTGGATCACTTAAAATCATATGGATTGGAGCGGTACGAAATGGTATGAATACCATTCCATTCCATCCCTTAGCACCATATTTCTTCCCTCCAATTTGTGGGGAATGAAAAATTAGTCTTATTCCATCTTAAAGTTTCCAAACGATAGAATGAAATCTTCATTTTGCTCCGCTTTATTCTAGTTCATTTCACTCGGTTCCTTTCCATTCCGACCTGTTGTTTTAATGATATCAAAGCATAAATGTATTTTATTTTTTTTATATAAAGGGCTGTTCATGTTGTGAAAATAGAGTAATTTAAGTTGGTGTAACCGATTACAATAGGAGTGTAACCAATTACCATCCATTCAGCAGGAGTCAATATCAAATAGAAGCATCAAGTAATCGATTAAAGGTTTAGTGTAACTTGTTACCATCCTCAAGTGGATTAACACCGTTGTTGATTACTTCAAGAGCATCTTGATAAGCAAACATCATATCATTTTTTTGCACCACTTGTCATAATTCTTCGCATCGAGAATTAAGAGATTTGTAGGGATATTCATTGGAGATGGAAAGCATTTTTGTACACCAAGTGTTCGATCAAACAAACAGACTCTTGATGCCAAACAGATCTCAAACCTGCGTTTTTGAATGGTTCGTTGGAAGAGGAGTGGATGTGGCACAACCACCTGGTTTTATTGTGAAAAATCTGGAATCCAAGTTTTATAGATTGAAGAAGGCGTTGTATGGGCTGAAGCAAGCACCAAGAGCTTGGAACAAAATAATTGATGGGTTTTTAAAGGAGATGGGATTTGATAAATTCGTATACGAACATCATGTGTATGTGAAAAATGATACAAGCAAAGGATTGATCCTCCTATGTCTCTACGTTGATGATTTACTGATTACAGGCAACGATGAAGGTTGCATTATCGAGTTTAAGGGTGATGTAATGAAAGAGTTTGAAATGACCGATCTTGATGTCATGACATATTTATTTAGGCATTGAAGTCCGAAAAAGGGATTGTTCATGCATCAAAGGAGGTATGCTCTTGAGATATTGAAGAAATTCGAAATGGTGCATTATAAGTGGCAATTACCACTGCAAAGCCAAAATTATAGTTGTCAAAGAATGAAAACGAGCAGGATATTAACCCATCGCTATACAGGAGGCTTATTGGATCATTGTCGTACTTGTGCAATACGAGATCACACTAGACATATAGTGTTGACATAATGAGAAGATTTATGAGGAAGCTAAAGGAAACACACTCGACAGTTGTCAAGAGAATTTTGAGATACATCAAAGGTCCGATTGGCCGCAAAATTTTATTTCCAACAATAGATAAAGATAGAAGTTGCAAATTGCCTAGTTATACCGACTAAAGTTGGTGTGAAGATAAAGATAGTAGATAATACACTAGATACATCTTTATGTATGGAGATACACCAATCTTTTGGTGTTCTAAGAAAGAACCAGTTGTGGCACTCTATTCTTGCGAGGCCAAGTACATTGCGGCGTTTGTGTGTGTCTCTGTCAAGCTGTATGGTTGATGAATTTGATGAAGAAGTTGTGTATCGAAGAGTATAAAGTTGCGACTTTGAGACTTTGATGATAGACAAAGTTTCCTTCATAAACCTTGCTAAGAATCCCTTTGCACATGGGAGAAGCAAGCATATAGAGATGAGATTTCGTTACATGGGATAAATTGTAAGTGAAAAAAAAATTGAAGTTGAGGTATTGCAAAAGTGAAGATCAAGTGCTGATTTATTGAAGTGTTCAAAAGGTTGAAGAAACACATAAGTATAAGTATGGAGGACTTGTATGACTTGAATTAAAGTGGTGTTTTGTGAAAATAAAGTAATTCAAAGAAATGTACATAACCGGTTACCAACCCTTTAGCAGGAGTCAGTATCAAACAGAAGCATCATGTAACTAGTTACCAAAGTTTTCTGTATTTTTTAGACAATCGCTTTCTATAACCGGTTACAGATTTGATGTAACCGATTACACAGAGTTACAAAGTTTGTTTTCTCTTTTAGTAGGTTAACTACATTAATGTCTATTGTTGTATAAATACCCATGTTGGATCATTAATAAAATAACAATCATATTTCATATTTCACTCTAATTCTGTCATCTTTCCATTATTCATCATTTTATCTTATTATTAGGTTTTCCCAACAGTTCAGGGTGGTTCTAAGTTTTTGGTAATAGTTTAACTAAAAAAAATTGAAATTCTGAACTGAAACTATATTTTGTTTTTGAAAATTTCAAAGCCACCCCAAACGGAGCCTAAGATGTGTTGCTTTTAAATGTCATACTATATTAAATTCCATGCAAGTTTAACTTATTGTACTATATTGATTGGATTACATGAAACCAATGCGAAGAAACATCGCCGATTTTTCCAGAGATGTTCGTAGGAATTACACGAAACCAAATTCAAATGAGTAAAGATTAAGATATAAGGATTTTTACAGAGATGTTTTTACAGAGAAGTTCTCAGAGCAATTCAAACATACCCTTAAAACAAAATCGTAACAAGCATATAAGTGGAGAGTGAAAAGACAGCATTTAAGTATTATTTTTAAAGTTAGATGCTAAAGAAAATACATCTCATCATGTGGACAAAAAGAGAGAACACTTCATTTAGATTCAACTAACAAAAGGGTTAGTCAGTATCCTCTTTACCTGTGCCTTCCTCATTTTGCACGGTATCCGGAGAATTCGCTGGCGAGTTTTCAGCAGTTACCGCACCATTACTATCATCATCATCTTGGTTGCTAAAGAGAGAAGAAAAAGAAAACGGATTACTGGTGGAACTCGCTTTCTGAAGACCTTTTATGGCTCTCATAGCAGCAAGAGTGCTTCGATATAAATACATAGGTTCCTCTCCAACAGTTGAGGATGACTCGGATAAGGTATTCGTTGTATTATCTCCCGCTGGTCTAGACTCGTTTTCTGGATGAGAAGTTGATTGAATTACTTCTTCTTGTAAGGGAAAGAGTAGCTCGAGATTTTCCTCGCATTCGTGAACTAGCCTTGTCAGAGGCTCGGTAGTGAAAAAAGGTTGTCGCAGAACAATTTGTGTAAAAGGAAGACGCAGCAAACCGCCGGTTCTTTTATCATACTTTTTCAAAATTTTAATTAATCCTGTTGAAGTGGAAATATGTTAACATCATCATAATCGACAATTTCCGACTTAAACCTCATCAGACATATACAACATATATTCAAATATATGAATCACATAATATACAAACTGTCATACTCTAAAGACACTGACATTAGACAGTACACGACACGGCACCGACATGTAGATATCATAGTTTAAGAAAATGTGTTGGCGTCGTGTCAAGACACCAAACACATTCAATATGAAGTGTTGGTGCTGCATACATATGTCATACTTAAATCGAAACGTCGTGTCAGACACCAAACACATTCAATATGAAGTGTCAGTGCTGCATGCATATGTCATATACTTAAATCGAAACGTCATGTCAGACACCAAACACATTCAATATGAAGTTTCGGTGCTGCATATATATGTCATACTTAAATCGAAACGTCATTTCAGACACCAAACAAATTCAATATGAAGTTTCGGTGCTGCATATATATGTCATACTTAAATCGAAACGTCGTGTCAGACACCAAACACATTCAATATGAAGTGTCGGTGCAGCATACATATATCATACTTAAATTGAAACGATACATGTTGATTATATGTTGTACCTGCAAAGTTTAAGGAGCTATAGTTTTTTAGGAGCACCATCTCTCCATGGATGGTAACCAAGTCCTTCCTAATATCCATCATTTCTTCGCTAAATTCACAATCAGAAGTGTACTTTACACTCTTGCTGCTTTTTTCTTTAAGTCGCTCAATTCTCTCTTTCAGCTCCTGTTCAAAGTTGCACATCAAAATCAGCAAACAACATTATAGCCCAAAGATATTCTTCCCGCATTGATCGAAATATTCTATATTCATCTTTCAAAAGTAACAAAAGCATATAACAAATTGTGTTTTCGCATTGTAAATATCTCCCTAAACATGATCAAGCCAAGATTTTTCTCAAAACCCATCTGCACAAACACAAATTTTGATGTTCCAAAACACATGCCTACATAAGATTTTAAAAAACGGTGGCGGCCGCGGTCGCGTAAAGGTACAAGTGTTGCAACATTGATTGCGATCGTTGCAGTGAATTAACCAATTAACCACAGTTTGTTCTTTATCATAAAAATGAAGAATAACATATCGGTATTCTTCAAATACCATTTTGTCGCGACCGTTTTTGCAGTAACAGACAGTAATAATTAGGGTTTGATTAGGGTTTTACTCAAATCCCCAATCAAGCAAACAAAAACAAACAAAAATTACTTTTTTTATTTACCAATTACACAATTCAATAAAAATAAGCAAGAATTAAAAAAAAGGGCTTTTCGGAAAAACCTGAAATCGAATAACAAACTCTTCCTCTTTGTCAACGTAGAAATCATTGAACTTTTCAAGCTCTTGATTAAGAATCCGAAGGAACCAAGCCTGCAAGATGTTAGGAGAAAAGGGTTGTTGAAGAAAGTGAAGATGAAGATTGATGGGTGTAGTTGTGGTGGTGGCAGGTAAGTGATGTTTGAGAAGCTTCTTCAATGGTTTGTAGCATAGAAATTTGTCTCTCCATTCAGGGATTGTTTCTTCGAGATGGGTTTTGAACTCTTTACCGAATTTCATTGATGATTGTTTTGATAATTGGGTTTGAAATGGTTTTGGGATTTTTAGATTAGGGTTGACAATTGAAATTGAAAAGGATTGGTTTTGGATTTTGTGTGTATTTGGGAAGAGAGTGAAAGATTCCAAAGAATCTAGGAATGTTTACTTATTTGTTTATTTATGGAAAGTGGGGGTAGAATTGTGGAATGTGGACCATGTAGAATGTTTTAATATAGTGTTTGCATCCTTCTTAAATGTAAATGGCTCGGTTCATTTAAGTATGGTTTTCATCCAAAGCAAAGAAAAAAAGTATTGGTAAGATGTGTTCTAGTGAGTGTCTTCCACCTCAACCTATACCTAGAGAGATCAACCTCATCTCAAAATAATTTATTAGAAGAGGTCCTCACACTTATAGGAAACACGAAATTGAATCCATTGTTAGTTAAGTATAACTCACATTTATAGTGTTAAGATAATAGTGATTGTTTGATCTCGATCAGTTGGTTAAAAAAAACTAAGTTTGTTTTTTTCTTAATTATCAATTTTAAATCAGTGTTGTTTATTCTTGATCAGACGGTGAGATACATTTGAATGCGTGAATGTGTGCTTTTATGACTGTAGGGGATTTGGATCCTAGAAAACATGTTGTCTATATTTACATTTTTAAGAAAAATTACAAAACAAATAAATAGACAACTAGACAATCTATTGTTTGTTTCGGTAGGCATGACAAACTGCAATGTAAAGAGAAGTCTAATACATCAAGGGAGTTCGACAAATATCATGTTCAAGGAGGCCAATAAGTAGATAAAATTGCACGAGACAATCTTAAAACTCTATTGAAAATATTGTTGGGATTTTTTTAAAGACAACACGAAGTTATGAGAATCATAGAAGTTTGGATGAATTTTTCACCAAACACTTGATTTAAGTCGGTCCAAACCATGTGGTTGATCGTCGAATGTTTCTCATCACGCAACATCGTTATTGGAAGGCCTATATTAAACACACTTGGAGTCATAATATAAACAACACACATGACAATTAGATTCTCTATGGAGAATGGTATAATTGCCACCATGCAAACAAGTTAAGAAGTGAACATGAATGAGATAGGAAAGCCATTCAATCAAGAGACTATAAGGAATAACCCAAGTTTATAGAACAAGATCCAAGGAATGAAATCGAACATGTTCTATAACATATAGAGAAAGTAACAGAAATCGAAATAGAACGTCAAGAAAAAGTAACAAAGATTGATACTAAGTTGACAACTGAAAATGGGTCACACTGGTTTAAACATATAGAAATAACTCATAATTCACATAGAGTCTAACTGGTATGTCCCACATCAATCCCAAAGTATTCTTTCATTACCTAGCTATTGATCACAATGTTCATCCAATGGTTGGAAATAAAACAAAACTAATAGTAGAAAAACTGAAGCTGAGAAAAATACACAAGAAGGTGGATTTGAATTGTGTATAGTGAATTCTTTTACTTATGAAAAAATAACTTTATAATTTGAACAAGTTCGAAATCTGAGCTCAGAGTTGTTAGCAGCGGAATGGAATAGCCAAAAAGTAAAACCACACACAGAGTTATCCTGGTTCCTCCCACAAACTGAGAGTAGTCCAGTTCCCTTGTCCAACAAGAGATTTTTCACTATAATCAATCATATTACACTTTGCTCAAGCAAACTAGCAATATACTTCAACTACTCAATCACACTAGAAAGAGACTTCTGCTCAAGCACACATGTAAGAGGCTTCCATTGCTCAAGAAAACTAGCAAGGGACTTCCTATACTCTAAACAAATAGTTTAGAAGAATAGATAACAACTATACTTGATGTAAAATCAGAAGTATATAGGAGATACAATACACACACAAAGATTCTTTAAACACTTAAGGTTTCTAAGATATACAAGGATAAGAAATCTAAAGATCTTGTGCAGCAAATAACTTTAACTCAAATATGTTCAGAGTTGTTCTTGTTAGATGGTTAGTTATTTTCCTTAAAATATTCAAATTCTTTTATAGAGGCAGAAAAAGAGACGTTGAAAAGAGACTTGTACAAGTGATCTTTATACAGAAGCAGTTCTAAGAGAGACGTTGGAAGATGATTTGTTAAGATCTTCATCCTTTGGGTAGTAGCTTTAACCATGGTGTCTTTATCATACTAAGTATCTACCAATATGTTGGATCAGACTTAAGAGGTCGTGTCAACTTTCCTAGAGCCTTGCACTAAGAAACTCTAGTTGACTTTTTTCCAAAATATGGCTTTGACGAGATGGTTCTACCAAATGCTGAGTCATCAGATTCAGATCCTTCAGAATTTGAGACCTTTAGCTTCTCTTCATAAGATCTTTATCAGGGTCGTAACCAAGTTGATTTTTAAACTTATGATCCTACACGCTTAAACAAATGTTAGTATACCCAATTGTTCTTTAAGTACTTTTTATCATCAAAACTTAAGGGATGTGAACAATTTTGTTCCAACATTCTCCCCCCTTTTTGATGATGATAAACAAAAGTATTTAAGAACAATGGTTGGTTAGTTTAACTAACCTGACAATATCAGAGTTTGAGGTTTGTAAGCTCCCCTTAAGTCTAATAGTCCAAAGGTTGAGTTTTGTAAGCTCCTCCTAAGTCTTATCCAAGTTATTTAAACTTATCTTGATAGCACAAAGAAATAATGTCCAAATTTAAACACATAAGATAAGTTTCAATTATGGGTTCAAGTGTACTGAAAAGCATTCAAAATACTCTTATCCTCTTTAAATTCTCCCATGATTCTCTCCCTCTTTTGTCATCAACAAAAAAAAACACGATAAAGAGAAAAGAAATACTGAAGATAAAAATATTATAAGAGTAAAACCAGTTCAGAGTAAAGACAACATAGGAACCATGAAACATGTTAATGGATAAGCATGAAATCCACAACTTCCAAGATGTACAAAGTGAGATTCTAACAGCAAAGCATAGGAGGTAAGACCCAAGGAGCATAATCTTCAAGACTAATTGATCTTTACCCAATACTCCTCTATAAAAGAAAATGTTGTATTAACAACCAGATTACATTCCTCTTTACTCTATAGACTTTGAAGCAGAATGGGAAAAACAAAATTATTATAGATTGAGAAGAGAGATTTTGAGAAAGAGATATGCCAGCTGATGAAGAAGGAAAAAAAGGAAAAATTGAATTTTGAGGAAGCTGTAAAGGCTTAAAAATCCTCAACTGTAGAAGAAGTAGGCACATCTACTGGATTTTCCAAAACGGGAAGAATAGTCGAGACAGTAATGAAGATGCCCACAAGGAAGGAGGATCCATCAGATGATAAGGGTGATGAGGACTGGGTGGCCTATATGGATTCAAAAGAATGGACAAAGGATTGAATCTGAGAGGTCCAGATTGTTTTGCAATAACTTGTAATAGCTTTAAGATTTCCATTATGTATTGCCAGCTCAATAAATAACACCATTTCCATTTCTTAGCTTCTCTTTCCATTAACTCACTTTGACAAATCCATCAAGTTTGTAGAAATTCTTACCAACCAACTAGTTAAGTCATGAGAAACAAATATTTTTAAAACAACTGAAAATAAATATAAAAGCATTAAGAAACAACTTCAGAAGAAACAAAAAAAACTAAAATAAGTAGAGACAACAAAAAAATTATTGAAAGAAAAGGATAAGGTACATAACACAAAAGGTAGAAAACAAGAAAAAAAACAAAAGGTTAAATAGAAAAGGAAGAAGAATATTCATCCAAAGAGACCACCTTGACCTTAAAAAATTCATTATCTAGGGCTTTCATGGCTTCTGGAAGCTTCAGCTTATCACCCCAAGTTTGAGAAAGAACTTCAACCATAGTTTTCTCTACTCCTTGTTGAATAAATAGTTTCGAAAGAACCCTTCCATAAGGAATGAAAGATGACTTTCCTTCTTGAAAGGATAAGAGAGTCATATTCAGATATTCAAACATGACAGGAGGAAGGTTGATATTCAAATATGAGTTGAGAAGAAGCAAAAAAAGCCCTTTCATCAATATCTAAAGAGTTTAGATTCTTTTTCTTTGGCAAAAAGTTTGAGGCCAAACTTTGATACCAAACATATGCCATGGAATTAAGATTAGAAGCTTTAGACAGATCACAGGAATCATTAAAAAAGAAGATAAAAAGGAAAATAGTGTTCCCAAAACACCATATCTGAAATAACACCTTGATCCTCACAATTTATTTCATTAGCAATAGAGGTTGAGGAGATTGTGATAGAGACACTAAATACTTCAAAAAGGATGTCATACTCTAGATTTAGTTCTTGGACAGATGCATTTACCCAGATTTTTTGACCATATTAGGGTAAGTGAGGCCATAGAGAATATCAAAGAAACCATCCCAACCTTTTTAAGAAACAACACTTTGAAGATCAAAGCCTGAGACATCATTTCTTCAAAGTCACCATGACCTTCAATGATAACTATCAATTGGTTCTTCATACCAAGATCAGTTCTGGAAGCCATCTCAGGTAAGTATTTTCACAAAAGAGAGGTTTTGAAAAGAATGGAGTAAAAGAGTAAAACTAATTTATTTTAAGAAAAGATGTTCCCACAGATATAAGCAGGTGCATAGATAGAGAGGTGAAAGACAATTATCTTTGCTTAAAGACCTTTCAACAACACCCCCTTTTGAGAACCAAAACACTCAAAAAGTACAAAACAATATTAAAAAAATTAAAGAGTCTGAAAAAATAACCAGAGAGAAATTTCATAAGAGATGACTGAGGAGAAAATACACAGAAAATCAAAGATTTTCATCATTACCCTTTAGACTCTACCCATTCAGCTATTACGCATGCAAGACAATTATCAAACACATGGTATTTTAAGTGGGACAGGTGTCATAAGAAGACAAAAGGATTTTCCACTTAAATGCTATCAGAAGCAAATAATCTATTCCTAAGTCTCAAAGTCTGAAGTCTTTCAGAAGCCACTTTTCATTAGAGGCAGTTTCCCAGACTTTGATTGAAGCTACTTCTGATCAACATCAGACTAAGATACTCAATTCAGAAGCAAGCACTATTTCTTAATAAAGACCATGTTCAGATTCTTTTTGATAAAATCAAATCTTTCAATGGACAAGGGTTTGGTAAATATGTCATCCCATTGATGATCAGTATAAATGAATTGAATATCTATTACACCCTTATGAATATAATCTCTAATAAAGTGATGTTTTATTTCAATGTGCTCGGTTCTAGAATGTTGAACTGGATTCTTTGTTAAACAAATAGCAACAATATTATCACAAAAAATAGGAATATTGTTTCCACAAATCTAATAATCCTCTAACTGATATTTCATAAGGAGTAACTGTATACAATATTTAGCAGTTGAGATGTATTCGGCTTCTTTTGTAGACAGAGCAATAGTTTTTTGTCTTTTAATAGCACAGGATATTAGGTTTTCACCTATGAATTGACAGTTTCCACTAGTGGATTTTTTTTGGAATAAAATTGTTCATATCCCTTGAGTTTTGATGATAACAAAGTACTTAAAGAACAATTGGGTATACTAACATTTGTTTAAGTGTGCATGATCATAAGCGTAAAATTAACTTGATTCTGACCTTGTTAAATAGCTTATAAAGAGAAGCTAAAGTCTTAGATTCGGAAGGATCAGAATCTGGCGACTCAGACTCAGTATCTCTACTTCTGGTGACAACTCAAATTCGGATGACCTGGATTAAAGGTGCTCAGCTTTTGATCCTTACTCTATCTCTAAAGCAGAACCATTTTGTCAAATTCAGGTTTTGGAAGAAATTCAACTAGAGTTTCTGTAGTGCAAGGCTTAAGAAAAGTTAACATGACATCTTAAGTCTGCTCCAACATATTGGTAGATACCTAGTATGGAGAAAGACGCAATGGACAAAGTTTTTATACAAAAGATGGGAAATATTAACAAGATCAACTTCCAATGTCGCTTTCTTGGAACTGCTTCTCAGAAAAGGCACTTGTGAAAGTCATCTTCCAACGACTCTTTTGTTGCCTATATATAAGAAGCTGAAGATTTGACGGAAGATAACAAGAACTACAACAAGAATAATAACAAGGAACAAACAACAAAAACAACAATGAAAGCTTTCGTATAAATTTTTGTTGCATTCCACACAGTCTTAAGATTTCTTATCGTTGTAAATCGTAAAAATCTCAAGTGTTAAAGTCTTAGATTGTGTTATATTATTTGTGCATCTCAAATTGTATATCAAGTCCATCTTGTTGTTTATTCATCTAAACTGTTTATTTAGAAGTTCAGTGGAAGTCTCTTGCTAGGTTGATTAAACAGAGGAAGTCTCTTGCTAGGTCGGTGGAGAAAAGGAAGTCTCTTACTAGGTTGCTTGAGCATAAATATCTTGCTAGGTTGCTTGAGCAAAGGAAGTCACTTGCTAGGTTGCTTGAGCAAAAGTTTCTTTCTAGGTTGATTGATCAAAGAAAGTCTCAGGTTGGTTTGCTTGAGCATGTTGTAATCAATTTTTGATTATAGTGAAAATCTCTTGTTGGATATGGGAACTAGACTGCTCTCGTTTGTGGGAAGAACCAAAATAACTCTATGTATATTTTTACTTATAACTTTTGCACTCTATATCATTCTGCTGCTATCAACTCTGAAATCAGATTTTGAACTTGTTCAGTTTCTGAAGCTGTTTTTTAGAAGCAAAAAACATTCACCATACACAATTCAACCCTCCTTCTTGTGTATTTTTCTCACCTTTAATTGGCATCAAAGCACGGTCTTTGCAAACACTTAACTATGGTACATAAAAAGATCCCGGAGAGAAAAATGTGATTGGCTCTCCTGAAGTAAGTATTGGTTCTGGTACTAGTATACCACATGACTACAGTTCTCCTGAAAGGCAAGACCTCATACATTCAGTGGTGATTCCACTCAATTCGAGTGGTGGAAAAGAAAGATGTATACTTATGTCATTGGTCTTGATGATGAGTTGTGGGATATCCTTGAAGATGGCATTGGCATTGAGGTTAATGGTGTTAGAATGATAAATGATAGGAAAGCTCTCACACCTGCTCGAAAGAAGATTTACACAAAACATCATAGAGTTAGAGGCATTCTGATATAAGTTCTACCTCATCCTGAGTACATCAAGATCATCAATAAGTCTACTGCTAAGACTATCTTTGAGTCTTTGTGTTCTACTTATGAAAGAAATCAACAAGTCAAAGAGTCTAAGGCCAACCTTCTAGTATAATACTATGAGATGTTCAGAATGAAGGATGATGAAGATATCGAAACCATATTTTCTAGGTTTCAAATTATTGTATCATGTCTTTAGGTTCTGAACAAAAATTATACTACATCTGACCATGTAAAGAAAATCCTGAGAAGTCTCCCTATTAGATTGAGACCAAAGGTCACAGCTATTTAGGAGGTTAAAGGCCTGAATACTCTGAGTCTGGAAAGTATGATAAGTAACCTTCAGAGCCATGAGATGGAACTGAATGGAGATGAGCCCATGAAAAATCTAAAGCACTAGCTTTAAAGACTATTACTAAGAAATCTGGTGGTAAAGCTACCAAATCCTCAAAAGTCTAGAAATCAGAAAAAGCTTCTGATGAAGAAGTTTATGATGGTGATTATGATGAAGAAATGGCCTTTATCATCAAAATGTTTCAACATTTGGAAAAAAGGAACAATAGATTTTCTTGTAGAAGTAGTGGCTTCAGAGGCTCTAGTTCTAGAGACAAAGATGATGATTAGAAAAACTTCTTCAACTGCAAGAAGCCTGATCATTTCAAACCTGATTGTCCTGATCTCCAGAAGGACAAACCAAATAAAGGAAGCTTCTAGAAGGACAGGTTCAAAAGTAAATTCAAGAAGAGTTTCATGGCAACATGGGATGAACTTGATATGTGTATTGTTGCTCGTTTGCGTGCTCTTTCTGTATAATTTTGACTATTTTCTAAATCATTAAAACAAACATAGACACAATATTGACACATAAAATGTAACCATATTTATTGGTATCATACAATATTTAAATTGACATTATGTCACACATTACACATATCTTGAACTTAAAGTTTGGATGTTACATATTATCTTAATAGACGTGTCACAAAAAGAGGAGGCTGAGAAAACATTACAAAAAAGATGATTACGGTCTTATATAACCTCAAGAGCTTGTAAGATATCATTCTTTAAATCTTCATAGTCCTCAACTCCTACGCAGAGACGAACAGTGTTATCCCAAATTCTATATTTTTCCCTCTCTTTCCTTGGAAGATCCCTATAGCAAAATACAATAAAAAAAATTATTAAAATTTCAAATTTAACTAATTGTGTTAAACTAGTTAAAAGGATTTAAGCATATACCAATAAGACATAATTGCAGGCTGATTCACAACACTCTCAACACCACCAAAAGATGGAGCAATGTATGGAATTTTTAATGCATCAACAAATTTTATAGTCCTCATTATATCTCCATCAATCTGCATCATTAGAAACACCATGTTAATATCTCGACAAATACTTACTATTAATATGTAAACAAAAATTTACAAAATGATATGATTAGATGATTCTCAAAATCATAAACTATTCATTTTAGAAAAGTCAAACAAGTGCAAATCTCAACAAAAGAACAAACCCTACATCGAAACAAACAACACCACCAAATCCAAACATTTGCCTCTTTGCGAGAGCATATTCAGGATGACTTGGTAAGCCCGGATAATACACTCGTGTCACCTGCAAATAATATTAATCAAACAATTGAATGTTTACAACTTTCAACATAAACCAAATTATTAATTAAGTGTACTAAAAATAATCAAAATTGTAAAATCTTATTATTAACATATATATACCTTAGGATGTGTCTCTAAGAGTTTGGCTAGCTTCAATGCTGTTGAATTTTGATGTTGTACACGAAGTTGCAAGGTTTTCATACCTCTAATGACTAGGTATGCAGAACTCTGTTTAACATAAATATTTCACATTACAAAAATCTCAAACATGTTTGATTCTAGTGACTCGAATTCGAAATCAAAATCTTATATAAAATCTATTCGTAGCCAAATTATTAAATTATAACACTGAGATAAAGATCACGATTCAATAAAAACATATACCGGACTAAGAGTACCGCCCAAAATGAAGTGAAAACTTCGAACTTTTGAAATCAACTTTTCTGAACCACTTATGCAACCAGCAAGAACCTAAAAAATAATAGGAAAGAATGTTATTTATCATTAAAAATATATATAATAATAAAGAAAAATAAATAAATAAATAAATAAATTTCTAAAGATTGAAATGACTTGCATCATGGTGTCCAGCAATGTATTTTGTTGCAGAATTGACAACAAGATCAGCTCCAAGAGAAAGAGGTTTTTGATTAATAGGTGTAGCAAATGTTCCATCAATGCAAACCAAAGCTCCTTTTCTATGACAAAGCTCTGAAACAAGCTTAATATCAACACATCTTTGGAATGGATTTGTTGGTGTCTCAGTAAAGAACAATGAAACCTACAAATATTTCGAAATCAATCCTCAATTATAAACCATTCGTCATCAATTATCAGTCATCAACTATAAACTATCAGCTAATTTGTTATCAACTATAAACTATCAGCTAATTTATCAGTTATTACTCATCTGCTATAAACTATCCGTTAAAGTCATTAGCTATAAACGACGAGCTAACTTATGAGCTACTGATCATCCATTGTAAATTATCGGTCATCAGCAATAAACTATCAATATGGAAATCGATAAACTCACCTTGTTATTTTCCAATGCAGCTTCTAAGGCATCAACATCAGCTGGATCAATTATGGTGGCTGTAATTCCCATTTTAGGAAGCATGTTGGCAATGAATATTCTTGTTCTTCTATAGCAATCAGTTGTTGTAACAATATGTCCTCCAGCTGGAACAAGTGCCAAGAACATAACAGAGCTTGTACACATCCCAGATGCTAGGAACAGTGTCGATTCAGCTCCCTCCAATGCACTGTTTTTATTATTACATAAATTTGTTGCATGTTTATGTATATGAATATATTTAAAATCACTTTAATAAAAATAGTTCATTTTAAAATATTTTTATTATTTTAAAAAATATACAAAATTGTCCACTTCTAATATTTAATATGATTTTATCAAAAAATAAGTGATTATGTATTTTTTTTTTTAAAATAAAATTTTTTTAAGAGTAAATGGGGCATTAAACTATATTAAAAATAAAATTTGTTAAGACAAACCTCATCTTCTCCTCTAAAACTGTTGTTGTTGGATTTCCATATCGTCCATATTCGTAGCTAAATTGTCTTTTTTCCTAATAAAATTTCAAAGAATCACAATTATACAATTTATTTTTAAACAAAACAAAAATTATATAATTTTTTTATACAATTATTAATTTTTATAAATCAATAACTTTATAAAATGAAAAAATACCTTCCAATCAATAAGATCAGCAGTTTTCTTAAAAAAGTAGACAGAAGTGTTCACCACAGGAGTAGTGATTGCATCTGTAACTATGCCTCGACCTAATCTCTCAGCTGCATTAATCAAAAAAAAAAAAAATAATTACCTCAAAAGAGTTGGATTATTATTTTGCTAAATTTGTCTTGTCAAATTAATATTGGGTGTGGATAGAAGCTATTCGGCCATTGTGTTTCCCTGTGCTATATACATATGGGCCTTCTTGGACCTTAACCTTTTCTTTCAAATGTAGTTATTTTTTATTTAATTGTTAAAGAATTTTTCAAAATTTATCATAAAAAAAAAGTGATAAAGTGAACTGTTAGAATTTGATGGATAGCTTAGATTTTGGTTTGATTTCACTTTAACTTTTAAATTTTATTAAAAAATTAATATATTTTTGATCGGTATAAATATTTTAAATTTTATTTTTAAATTCTATTAAAAAATTAATATATTTTAGTTCTTAAAAAAATTGTATGTATGCAGTTTTAGTCTCTACTATTTTTTTAAAATTTAAAATTATTTAATTATTCTTTAAATTTTAAATTTTTGGATAATTTTTTTCATACATGTTTAGAATACTATAAAAATTTATTTATAAAATTTTAGAATTTTTTAAAATGAAAGAATTAAATATGAATTTTTTAACGTTTAAAAAATAATGATAAAAGTAACAAAAAATTCGACTTAGAAATCAAATTTTAAGTTTTTTTTAAGAAATTTTTTAAAACCGTTAAAACATGTCTGTAAAATAATCATTCAAAAATACACATTGATTTAACAAAAAAAACTAAAATCACGTGCGTAATAATTTTGTAGTAAATAAAACATGTCATTTATTTTTATAGAGACAAAAATTAAATTTAATATTTTATAAAGATCAAAAACATATTTAACCTTAAAATAAAATCTTATGTTTGAACAAGTTACATGAGAGTATAAAGATAATGAACTAACCTTAAAATAAAAACTTATGTTTGAACAAGTTACATGAGAAGTATAAAGATAATGAACTAAAAAGGTTTTTATTCATTTATTATATTTTTATGCTTCTAGCTGATGAGTGCCTTTTTTAAATAAAATTGTTTAACTTATCGTTAGCTGGTTTAGTGATGATTGACGCTGAATTTAGTAGGGCAAACTACAGTTTAATTCTCCACAATTATGATCGGGAGGGGGTTTAACCCATTTGACATTAGTACATGATGGAAAGAAGTTTTGGTTCGTTGCAAGTAGTACATGTTGATGATTTTCTTTTAACTATTCTTATTGATAGAGTAATCGAATAAATGGATTTGATAGAGTAACGAGAAATACTTGCATGGATAGGAACCTAAACCCAAAGTTTTAGGAATAACCAATGAAAAGAGAGAGAATATAAATTTTTTAAAATTTTAATTTCGTTTTTAATTGGCATCATGGGGGTGGTTGAGATAAAAGAGGAGAGAGACAATTTTACTTTTAATTTTTAATTAATAAAAAAAAAGTGATTGGTTGTGTGTAAGTACAGGTGTTGGGGTTGTGTCTATGTAAGTATTTTCCTA
Source organism: Vicia villosa (assembly GCF_029867415.1). NCBI lineage: Eukaryota > Viridiplantae > Streptophyta > Magnoliopsida > Fabales > Fabaceae > Vicia > Vicia villosa. The sequence continues at coordinate 14,497,152 of NC_081183.1, read as the reverse complement.
GAGTAACGTACTATTTATAAGAAAATTATTAAGTAGACGCGAATATAAGAAATTCTCTTACACATAATCAATCACAAAATTTTAGTTAATTTAAAAATAAATATAAGATTTTCTCTCTTTTTTATAATCGCACGCACCCACCCCATAAATTCAAATAAAAAAAAAATTAAAATTTGAATAAATTAAATTTTTTTTCACTTTTTATTGATTATTCCTAAAAATGTAAATTTATGGTTGTTTTCATGCAAGATTTTCTTCTATTTATAAATATCATGTTATGATTTTTTTTATTGATTATGTTTGTCATATTTGTCGTGAGATAAGTTGGGACATGTTTAGAGAACATGTGGTTCCTTATAGAGTTTCCAAACTTTAAATAATAACATAACTGTTATGACTTATTTTTGGGTTTTTTAGTATGAGGGGGAGTAGATTTTTTTAGAGAATTTATATACACATGGATGATAATGTTGTATTTTTTAAAGTAATGAATATAATTTTTAGGAAGATTGATTTTATTATTAAAAAAAGTTTAAGTTGCTCACTTTTCAAGGTCGACATAAGTTTTTTGAGGTCTTGTGTAGATAGGGATGGGAATAAGTCAGACCGACTAACAGGAGCAGACGACCTAGCCTTAACAAGCTCAGGCCAAACTAAGTTTTTTTTTTTTTTAAGCAGAAAAGGCATAGGCTTTTTTATAAGTCTATTTAGTTAAAAAAGATAGATCTATCAGGCTGACATATTTAAATAAATAAGTATAAATTTATTGTTGTTATATTTTATTTGTACTTTAAAATAAAATACAAAAATAAATCTAGTTATCTTGAAAAAAATATGAAGATAAGGTGAAAAAAGCTTATGAACAATGTCATTAGTTATTCATAAGTTCTCTTAAATAAATACTAACACAAAATTTATGTTAATAGGTAAACTTAAATAAGTAAATGCAAACAAGCATTTAGTTTCATTGATATTTTAATTTGTTAGTCGATTTAACCATTAGTTGAATTGCTTATTTATAAATATTCAAATAAAATATGTAGGCTAGTAGGCCAAAGAGACCTTCAAAAAGGTCAGACTCAGGCCTAAAAATAAGTCTATGATAGACCGCAGGTCAGACTTAGGTTTAACAATTATAGGTTAGGCTCAGGCTTGTCAAAGTCTAACTCGGCCCAACCTATTCCCACCCCTATGTGTAGGTGATTCATGATTTAACCATAAAAAAATAATTAGAAGCCCTATTTAATCAAACAAAAATTTAGGAGGCCTTATTTAAATACAATTTAACTGTGAAAATCTTGAAACTTTGTATAGTAGCCCGCCTTACACGTTCTCAAAGACGACACAATCATATCCTTTCATTCTATTATATATGTGGCTCGACGGAACGATACACTAAAAATGGTAATTTGACACATTTCTAGTAGATAAAATCCAATTTTCATTATTATTATTATTATTATTATTATTATTATTATTATTATTATTATTATTATTATTATTATTATTATTATTATTATTATTATTATTATTATTATTATTATTATTCAATAAAATAAAACATCCACTTAATAAGAAAAAGTTACTAAAAAGTTACCAGCATGAACTGTTTTTGAACCATCGCCTTTCAAAAACGAGTAAGATTTATCAACGGCGCCGTTAACCTCCAAAGCTCCATTTGATTCCGCCGGCGACGGTGGAGATACGGTTGAGTCTGTGTTCGGCCACAACGACGACGCAGCAATTCTAACTCCACGCTTGCTGACATGACGCTGCTGCTTTAAGCAGAACTTAGACGACGTCGTTAAGTAGCTAGTTGAAGAAAGATGGCGAAACGGCGTCGTTGTGAACGCAGCTGAAAAATCACAAGCACTCATTGCTAATTTGATATATTTGCCTCTGTTTTTTGTTGTAATAAGTGTTTGATGAACTTGGTAATTCAAAATGGCACTACGTTGCTATATATAACAAATGGTAGGGAAAAGACAAAATCTTTCCTATTTGGTAATCTCATCAAATCAATAATTACAAGGAAAATGAAATTCTAATTAGAAGATTTTTCTTTTATATGTATGCAACTTTATATTCAATTGGAAGATATATTTAAATTTTAATATGTGACATTCCATTAAATATTGAAATTTAGTGTTTGACATGCTTAATAGAAATGATCTTGAGTTAAGAAATTTAAGGAGAAGTGATTAAATATCTCAACTATGTTGAATTATCATTTCTTCTCAGTATTATGTCCATATCTCATAAATATGTAAATAAAAAGAAAAATGATGTAAAAAGAGGGACTATATACCTTACCTCCAAAAAAACGAGAAAAAGAAAGAAAGAAAAAAGAAAAAGAAAATTTTGTCGGTCTAAGATCCAAGGATACACTGCTCCACATCACACTGCTCCACATCAGTTAAAGGTCTAATAGCACAATGTCCATTTATTAAACCTGCTATATTAAGTCTAAAGTATAAATACTTTTACAAAGATTTTTTTAAGTACATAATCTCTAATTTCCATTTCAATATGATTATTTTGAACTCTAAATTGATTTGAATTTTGAAGTGTTAACCATGCAGGTACTCTTTATTGAACCGTCGTAAAGGAGATTAGCAACATCAATTCATGGTCAACATTGATTAACAACGTTGATTCAAGATCAAGGTTTTTTGTTCAAGAAGCATCGTGATCGCAATCTCCGATCAACGATATTGCATCACAAAATCACAGAGGAAGCTTCGCTTCGTCGTAATTTCCGCAATCTTCTCCATTTCATTTTTGGTTTTGTAATGGAACAGTGGCGCCATTTGTGAGAATCCACTTTCGATTCCTGCGATTTCCACGAGGTCAAGTTTGATTCTCAAATTTGAATTTGAAAGCGTCTCCGAAAAAAATTGAGGTTCCCCGAAGCCAAGGTCTCGGTTCTGCAACGACAAAGTTTGCAAAATTCTGATCCGACTCTGATTGATCGCTCATCTCGATCTTGCTCCACCGAGAGATGAAACCATCAGACATCCTTAGGTTGGGATCCAATTCTATTGCATTTCTAATGACCAGAAGTCTCGATCCCAAACCCTTGGATCATCCAGTCGATGAATCCCCACACATTCATATTCACGGAGCCGGAATCAATCAAGTCTCATCTCGCCTCCAGCCGAGCAATATTCCGAGACCACCTCCGCTCAAATGGTCTCACATCCGACTCACGTCGGGTATCTCACTAATGTGAAAACCTCGCGTCAGATGTCTCATCATCGTAACAATCAGAATCGGGTTCCAGACAAACGCACAGGGGTACAATCAATGCAGTTGGTGCCCAACTTAAAGTTTCCAAGGGTTCTGCCAGAGACGCTTTGCACGTCTGACCAAAGCAATCAAATCTCCGCAGCTTTGAGCAGTCCTATAGTTTCCAAGGTTGTTTTCGGAGACTCTTTGCATGTCCGACCAAAGCAATCAAATCCAATCAGCAACGAGCGCACCTCTAGATTTCAGGGGTCTTGTCGAAGACACTTTGCACGTCCGACCAAAGAAATCAAATTCCTTAGCTCCGAGCATGCCTTCAGTTTCTAGGGGTGTTGTTGGAGATGCTTTGTACATCCAACCAAAGCAATCAAATCCCCTCGATATCGTGCGCTCCTTCAATGTTCAGGGGTGGTGTCGGAGATGCTTTGCACGTTCGACCAAAGCACTCAAATCCCCTAAGCACTGAACGTGCCTCTAGTTTCTATGGGTGCTATCAGAGATGCGTGCGTTATAATTTTAGGGGTGATATTGGGGATGCTTTGCCCGTATGACTACATCAATTAATTCCCCACAGCCTCTTGCGCGTCTTCAGAATCCAGGGGTGCTGTCGGAGACGCTTTACACATACGACTATAATAATCTATTCCTTATATCACCTTGCATATCTTCATAATCCAATTGTGTTTTTGGAGATGCTTTGCATGTCCGACCACAACAATGAATTCTCCTTAGTTTCTTGGTGCCTTCAAAATCCAGGGGGACTGTCCGAGACGCTTTGCACCTCTGACTACAACAACCAATTCCCTCGGGGGTGCTATCAGAGACATTTTGAACGTGCGAATACAACATTCAAATACCCTTATCAAAGAACTAAATGCAATCATGCGTAGCTGGCTCACCCTCCTTCGGATTAGCCAATCCATGGAACATGAGTAGTGGAGCTTGGAGACGTCCATTGCTAGCACCTCACAGAGAGGGACGGGGATCCTTTACCCTTGGCCGGGGAATAATCCTATGTTATGTGTAGCACATTTCAAAAAGCATGGTCGCATCTAGCTGGTTTTCATGTCCCTCATCTTTAAGTATGATTCAAAACATAACCATATTTAATCAGACTCATGCTTTATTCCTATGAATATGATACAAAGTATAGTTTTTCCTAGCCAGTTCCATGCTAAATCATTAAAGGTGCACCTTAAAACGTAAACACCCAAAGCTGAGCTCATGTCTCACCAGTACAAATCCAACACACAGATACATCAAAATAAGCTAATGCTTCACTTACGCCAGTGTGTTCCCAATAAAGCCACATCCGAACGGCTCGAAATTCCTCCAAAACAACGCGTACATCTTAAGAGGCACGCTCACAAGTGAAGCAGCCCTATGTCGCGGCGCAAAAAATACTCGAGCGTAAGGAATATGATCCAAAGCATAGTTTTTCCTAGCTAGTTACATGCTAAATCATTATAGGTGCACCTTAAAACAGAAACACCCAAAGCTGAGCTCATGTCTCACCAGTACAAATCCAACACACTGATACATCAAACTAAGCTAATGCTTCGCTTACGCCAGCATGTTCCAACTAAAGCCACATCCGAACGGCTCGAAATTCCTCCAAGACAACGCGTACGTCTTAAAAGGCACGCTCACAAGTGAAGAAGCCCTATGTCGCGGCGCGAAAAATACCCGAGCGTAAGGAACGCTTAAAATACAACAAAGTCGCCACCGAACTTTATTTATTCTAGAGGAAGGGAAAATATAGATAAAACCCATGAAAAATGGTTATCAAAACCAATACGGGTTCGGGAGTCGGTTATGCTAAGGGAAGATATTATCACCTCTCGCATTCGTTGTACTCAACGAGACTCATTTAGTTAGTTTAACGAAAGAGTGTTAGAATGGTGTTTATTTGTGATCTTCTAAATACTTTGCAAAAGAAAGAAAGAAAAGTTTTATTTAGGTTTTTATTATTTTGTTCACCAAGATTTCAAAATCCCGTGGCTACGTATTCTCATGTGCGATGGGAAAATCAGAGCCTCGTAGTCCGTGGTAAAAAACCATGAACTTGTTGGTTGCTTTTAAAGAATGATGCTTAAATCACATTGAGTGGTTAAACATTACTTATTGTTCGCACTTGGAGGATGATACATTAGTTTGTTTCGTGTAACAATGGATAAATCATACTCATTTGCGAAAAGGTTTCATTTTTATATTTACTCTATTTTGAACTCTGATTTTATTTCCCAAAAGTTTTCAAAACCACATTTTTCCAAATCACTCAATTCACCCCATTTTGTGTGTGAAGTCTCACGTCCAACGGAAGAGATATTTACTTAAAAGGAAAAGTAATTCTTGGTGAATTTATAATATTAACCTTTCCATAACAAATTTCCTCACTTAAACACAAGAAATTTCTCGAAGCAATATGGCTAAATTAATGATAGAGAAAGAGAAAAATATTTTAGAGAGAGTAAGGAAAGTTAGATAGCTCACGTTTATGGATGTGAAAAAGTTAAGGGAGATGCCTCTACTTATAAACTAAAGGCAGGTCAAAAAAGAAAACCATCCATGGGAAAAATTAATTGTCCAATTGACTGGATCCTTATGCCAACCGAACGGGTCCTTATTCCAATCGACTAGATGACCTAAATAATCGATTATATTTTCCAATTTTAGAAAGATTTAATACATATTTGTTACCCTTCATCAAGACATTGTCACAATCGATTATGGACTCAATTTTCTCTTATCAAATCGATATGAAAGTTTCAAAAAACATATCCTAATCATTATGAAAGTTTTCAATTCATATAGCTAGGCTGCAAAACATTTTTAGGTTATTTTCTTTGAGAAATAGAGATTTTAAAAAATGGTTTTAATGAGTGTTTGATTTATCCATATTAATTTACGAAAAAAGCCCTCGTTTTTTTACAAAATAATGATCATTCGGATACGATCAAGCAATCTTTCACACTTCTTCTCTTTCACATTCTGAAGATTCGAGGCTTTTATGAATACACCAATCGTATAAGCACTTGATTGAGTATTCTTCAAGACGAGGCTTGAGATACCTTCAAGTTAGACGTCATCATTAGAGGATATTAATGTGATTATTAAACCCTAACTCTTCAGCTTTATCAGAGGAAGAGCTTGGACAAACTTTCTTGTGCATCTTTGATCGCTTGAAGTAGTTGCTTGTCTTTATGTTTTAAGGTCAGATTATATCTTTATAGTTTGTCATTAAAGATATGTTACATCTCCATAGGTTGTCATCATCAAAACCATGGTAGGAATGCCTTGCTTAGCTTTGATCACTTCATGATTAAATGTGCAAGATCAAATATTCAAGTCCTTACCACTCTCTTCTCCAAGTGTGCGGATATTTCAGGTAAGGTTTTTTGCCTTCCAAATCCACTAATCTTGCTGGTGGTATGAGTCCTTTTAGATCTAATTATATCGTACAACACATTGGTTTTAGTAGAGGTATTATGCCCTTCATTTTTCTAGGAATTTTCATTTTTAAAGGGAGGGTTAAGGAATTTCATCTTCAGCCTATTGCTTATAGATTAATGGTAAACTCATAGCTTGTAAGTCTTCTTTTATCTCTATTGCTGGTAGATCTTTCTTGGTATAAGAAGTCATTCATTTAATGATCACTCGTTCCATCTCTGTCTACTCATGGCCAACTTCTCTCCTCAAAGACATTGAGAGAGCCTCTAGGAACTTTATTTGGGGATGAGAGGTTAACAAAAGAAAACTAGTAACTATTTATTGGAAAAAGTTTTGTAAGCAAAAGAAGAATGGCGGGCTTGGTCTTAGATCTCTACAATTTTGTAATGAGGCTTATGACCTTAAACTTGTCTGGGACTTGCTTTATTCTGACGAGGATTGGGCCTGCATAATTAAGGAAAGGGTGATAAGAAGCTATGGAATGATCATTCATAGTATTAGCTCTTCTATTTGGCAAGGTATGAAGCCCGAGGTCAATACTATCAAAGATCACTCTTGCTGGCTAGTTGGTGATGGCACAAAATTCAATTTTTGGAAGGACAATTGGCGTAGAGAACTTCTTCTCAACTTTTTGGATTTAAGTCATGATCAATATTCTTCCATGAGTTTTAATTCCAAGATTTTAGACTACTTTCAACATAATACATAGGCTTTCCTTGTGGCTTGGAGGGATCTTTTTTGTTTTTTGGAATGCAAGGTGGCAGTTGTTGATTTTATACCTTAGAGGAGCAATAACTAGTTGATTTGACCCCTCTCAAGTCATGGCTCCATGTCTCTCAAGGATCCTTATATCTTCAAGCAACATGGTGCTCCCAAGCTAACTTGCTCCAAAACCATTTGGAATGCAGATACTCCACCTTCCAAGTGTTTTCATTTATGGAGAACCATGCACAACAAGGTGCCAACTAACGAGCAGCTTGAAAGGAGATGCCTCTATATGTCTTCCATGTGTCCACTCTATAAGAGTGGACTAGAAGCAACTTACTACCTGCTTTTTTACTATGTTTTTACTATTAAGCTTTGGCACTGGATCAATAACACAATTAGGAAGAGCATTCCTTTGCAATCAATCGACTGTCTTTGGGATTTATGCAATAAGCCTAAATCTCAATGCTCAATCACACTGAAAGCTGCCATCATCTTCCTACTAAATAGTATTTGGTCTTCTCAAAACACCGGAAGGTTTAAAAACCAAACCACCAATTTCAATTTTGTTTGCAATAACATTTTGGCTCATGTTGATGTCATAGGCTGTTACATCAACCTAACCTTCAAGGGCTCTTTGGAAGATCTTTCCATCATTAAGGCATTTAATGTTCTTATTTACCCCCTAGAGCTCCTTTTACCAAGGAAGTTGTTTGGTGTCCCCTTTATATGGATTGGATTAAATGTAATGTAGATGGTGCCTTCACTAAAATTCCTTTTGCTGGAGACTCTGGTGGCATATCCAAAAACAACAAGAGTATGTTTCTTTTGGCTTTTGCAAAACCTATCAATTGTATAAATTCTCTATTTTGTGTGTTCTGGGCTGTTATGAGATGTGTTGAAATTACAAATGAGAAGGCTGGTCTAAACTTTGGGTCGAATTTGATTCCCTCATTGTGGCCAATATTTTTGCTCCATCTAACTATGACATAGTTCCCTGGCAGCTTAGGGCCAGATGCCATGCTTGCTCTAGGCTTATTTTGAACATGTGCTTCATAATTACTCACATTCTTAGCGAAGGAACTAACTGTGCAGATTCTTGTTTTACAAATATAAGTCGCATACCTAAATTTTCACTTATTTTGACCTCTTAACTTTGGTCATTAGATAAAACTATCTAAAAGAATTTTTTTTTATATATTTTTTTACATTAAGAGAATCTTGACCTAATCCCCTCTTCTATTTGTATACTAATCTTCTTTAATATTCGAACTTTATTAAAAAATAAATATTTTTTACTCTTAAATTGAATTGTTAAGTCAATATCACTTTCATTCTTAGAAAGTAAATAACATAATCTTAACTATTTTTTGATTAGACATTTATCCTTATATTGTCGACTATATATCACATCGATGGAATATCACTATTCCATGGGTGGTCATTTTCCTATGTGAGAGAATACTTTACTTCTCTACAAAATTGATTAGGCACGAGGCATATTTATCAGGAGAATTGTTTAAATATTTTAGGTAATTTAACCATAGATTCATGTTCATATCCATATCATACTTGAAGATGAAAACATTGCAACGTATCATTAAATTATTGGTTTTTTTTGTTTGTTGAGATATTTTATAATAAATTTAATAAAAATATATCGACAATATAAAACAGTTTTACACTATTAATAAAATCATAACCGTTAATTTTTATAAATGTTTGGCTTTTTCTTTAAATTACATATGAAGAATTTCTTTTTAAAGGTTGTCGTGTAAAATATTTTACACCGACAATGCATTACGTTTAAGCTCTTTAATAATTTCTCTTTTTGTATTTTATATAAGCTCCTACACTTTCACACGAATAAAAAAAATACTCTTAAAATTTCATTTGTTTAAAATTAATTATTTCTTTAAAATATTAAAACAACATTTATTATTTATTAATTCTTCTAACTATCAACGGCCTATTATTAATAATAAATAGAATTTATTTAATCATTAAAAGTTACATAAATTGAAAAAAAAAACTAATCTGAGACGAATAGTTAGTTAACTTTGTATGAGAAAAATAATTTATAAAATAATTTTTAATTAATAATATTGAAAATAAATAAATTTAAAAAAGAGAAAATAATAGATGATTAAAGATATGGACAAACATATGAATAAAATGTTTCATTGGTATTATAAAAAAATTTAACATTTAGTATAAATTTTAATAAAGTAGCATATAATAAAAACACAGGTAGTAGTATAATTTGAGACTCTTTCTAAATAAGCATAAACATTATCTTCACGGACATTTTTTGTGTAGAAAATGTGTATTGGTTTATTTCATTGATATTATTTCATTTGTCACGAATTTAGGATATCATTTGACTATTTCAAGAGATTAAAAACATATGGTATTTGAATATTTCTTTTAAATTAAAAATTTGATAATTAAAAGAATGAGAATAATAATTGATTCTTATTGAATATTGGCTTATTATAATTATTTTAAAAAATGTTTGATTAATAGATCTTTAAAAATTTTTTAGATTCGGTTTTATCCAAAAACCCATTTTGTAATGAATTTTTTTAGTCGTGAGTGTGAATTTATGTGATATTTAATTTGTTGCTTACTCCATTCATTTTTTTTCTCTTGTTATATTTTGCCTCTCTCTTCAATTCATTGTCTCATGCTTTCCTCGCCATTCGCATGGGGGTGTGAAAGAAACACTTTTACAAAAGTAAGACGTGACTTTAAATATGAATAACTTTTTCAAAACTCAATAATTGTTTCTAACTATTTGTCACAACAAAACAAAACAAATTTAGAAATTATTTTACATAATAACTTTTTGAAGTTATATTCTATAATATGTTTATAATTGAAAAAGTATTTCAAAATAATAAAGTGGGTCTTCAAAACCAAACCAACCTAATAGAAAATCACAAACTAAATCAAATCAAACCGAAATCACAAAATACTGCATTTGCTTCAGATTTATTAGGGTCATCTTTAACAAAATCGCACGGTTCGGTTTGGTTTACGATTTGTATTTTGTAAACCGAACCAAACCGCGTTATATTACAACATAACTTTTATTTAACTCACATCCAACCCAAACTTAAACGGTTAAACCTATTATACATTAGCCTTATGATTACGAACAATTTTCTCATCCTTACACATATGATTTTAGTCTCGATCTTCTCAAATCTCTAATAACATCATCGCGTCTTCTTTGCCACATACATCTTCTCTCTTCTTCTCTAATCTCTACTCTCTTATATTCTTTCTTTTTCACCTTCTCATTTTTATGCAAATGCATTTCAGTTTCATTTTTATCGCATCTAATCTTTCAACTTTTTTGTTTTTTCTTTTTCATCTTCACTAATCTCTCGTCTCTTCTATTTTTATTCATCATAATAATTTTTATATTATTTTATGCTATTATTTTATGTTTATTATTCTACTTTTGTCTAATTTAATTTTTACATATTAAATGAAAAACTGTTGTCAAAATATAACAAGTTTTGTTGTTATTTGATAGTGTATAAATATCTAAATACAAAGTTATGTTATCATATAATGTGTATGTATGACTCAATAACATATTTGTAAAAAATCGAACCAACTGAACCGAAGCAAACCGCATTGGTTTGGTTTGGTTTGATTTGGTTTTTTTGTAAAACCAATCGAATCAAACCAAATCGCACGATTTTTTCTCTTGCGATTTTGATGATTTTTTCGTCAAAACCGTCCAAACTGCACCACAAAGAATAATGTATTATATTTTAAGCATTGTTTCATTTTTAAATATAGTTTACTTTCTATCATCATAAGTATTTTATGTTGCTATATTAAATAATTGTAAATAAACTGTACCAGAAAAAAATACAATCCGACGCAATAAACACTACATCTAAAACCTTTTAAAATGTGGATAACCCAATATGTATTTGAGATTCATTGGGCCAGAAGAAAGGCCTGGTAATAGTTTTGGTTCATATTTTGAAATTGGATAATTTTTTTTACACCCATGTTTCTTACAAATCCACAGTAAAATTCTTAAAATACTTCTATATTTTGGAAGTGCACATTTTTCTTAAAAAAATGTGATTTCGGATGTACACATCCGAAGACTTTATTTTTATTTTTAAAATAAGGTGACTTCGGATATGCACTTCTGAAATAACCCCATCTTTAGGAAAAAAAGTATTCGGAGATGCAAATCCAAAATAATGTCTGATGCATAACACAAAAACAAAGCAACAAAAACATCGATTTATCATAAATAATCGAAATTACATAGATAGTTTCGAAATAACCTCATGTTTTAACTTCCGATTTGTTGGAACATACTTCCCATCCCTCTCACATCTCATCACAACAAATGCTTGCCTTCTACTAGTGTCATTGTCGGACCGTGCTAATCGTTAATCGACTCTTTAGACTTAGCATCTTTGTTGACCTCTTCCGGAACTTTTAACTCATCTCTAGCAATATTGTCGGAATGTGCCATACCTATCATATGCACAAAACAATCATTATGTCAAAACTTTTTTTTTTGAATTCTATAATAGACCTTATTTCGGAAATGCATTTCCGAAATAAGTTTGGTGGATTTTGGAAGTACATTTCCGAACTGACGTTGTTTCTTCTTCAACAAATCAGAATCAATGCTATAAAATGAGAGATGGAATGAGATAACTTTATCTCAAATTGTAGCTTTCTATGCTCTCCTTGATATGATAAACCACATGAAACTTGGTTTGGAGACGAAAAAATGATTGAAATTGGTTGAGGTTTTGGAGAGGGTTTGTGTTTTGTTTGAAAGAAAATGAATGAAATAGTGAAGGAGGGAAAAAGGTATATGAAGGGTTTTTTTGGGATATGCATTTCTGGAAAAAAAAACATGACATATTAAATCTAATGTTTAAATGGATAAAGGGTGATTTCGCATATGCATTTCTGAAAAAAACCTTGATATGGGTTATTTGGGATATGCATTTATGAAATCAGTAAAAACTAGGGGTGGCAATAAAATCCATTAAGAGAATATCCATCCAATCCATCCAATAATTTATCCATCCAATCCATCCATTAAACAAAAAGCAAATTTAATGGATTAGTCCAATCCATCCATAAAACTACATGGATGGATTCAATCCATCCATCTCATTTTATAAACCCATTGGATTTTAGTTTATTACTACTATTTATTAAATTAACTTTTTACTAAAAAACATGAAAAATCTAAAATTAAACAATTCCTTAACATTTTTGTTTCTCACAATATCTAAAATTAAACAATTCCTTAACATTTTTGTTTCTCACAATATTCACAGCCATTTGTTTTTCTTTCCTATGTTAATGTTAAAAAAATGAACGGATCAGGACATAAATATTCAACAATTTGTTTTTTTTATTTACATACTACAGTAAACTACATATAGATTTAATTTAATATGCATAGGGTGGTTTGTTTTCTCCTAAACAAAATTAATGATGCTGATACTTAAATGACTTTGTTTAGTATTAACATTAAAATTGCTTAATTGTTACGCATTGAATTTATTTAATTAAACATTCACGTTAAATTTGTTTAATTGGTATATGCATTGAATTTTAATTTTCTTTTCAATAGAATAGTTTATGGAGAAGTTAGTTGGTTAAAATTAGAAAGTTAATTAAAAAGTTAAGTTAATTAAGACGTTGGTTGATTAGAATTAGATACCGATATAAATATTTATAATTTAAAAATTTTAAAAAAAGTTTCATAAAAAAATTGTTTTCATAAAATTAATTGAAATTTTTTTAAAAAAATATCGAAGTTAATTTTACGGATGGATGGATATCCATCCATTAAAAATACTTAATGGATGGATTGGATGGATTATATCCCTTGGTGGATGGATTGGATTGGATTTTTCAAAAGAAAGTTTAGTGGATTGTTAATGGATTAATGAATCGTTTTGATCCATCCATTAACAATCCAATCCAAATTCATCAAATCCATCCATTTTGCCACCCCTAGTAAAAACGTGAATATGGTGTCTTCGGATATCATATCTGAAGCGTATTTTGGGAATATTAGGGATGTTTTCCACCCTATATGGGTGCATAAAGAAATTTCCTTTGAAATTTTGTCTTACCCATCTCAATTTTTTGGTCGGACACCTCGGTAGTAGTGCTTTTATCATAATAGTTTTTTTTAACTTTTACATTTTAGAGTATAGTGTGTTTCTTGAATTATGTGAAATGCACCGGATATTTGACAAAATTTCGAGTTTTTATCGATTTTTTGAGAATTTATGAATTTTATTAGATTTTTAAAAAATTAATGATTTTTTATCGAATTTTTGAAAAACCGACGTGAAAACATATATTTTACGGCTTTATATAATTGATGTAAAATCATATTTTTTTTTCAAAAATCTACAATTTTATATCAGATATTTTTAAAAAATAGATGTAAAATCATATTTTTTACACCGAATTTTTCAAATATCCGATATAAAATTAGAGATTTTTTTAAAAAAAATTATTTATAAGGGTTTCTTCAAATATGCTAAAAAACTACAAAACTTATTAGATTTATCAAAAATTCATTAGTGTTAACTTTGTTTTTTATAGGTCTATCGAATATGAACTACTAAACTTTCCAAAAATCTAGAGAATTATAAAACATACTGGATTTTTCAAAAAATCTGGTAGTCTTAACTTCGTTTGTTATAGGCCTACCGGATATGAACTACTGGATTTTCAAAAGTTCGGTAAAAATATACCAGATTATAAAAAATCCAGTAAAAATATACTGAATTATTAAAAATTCGATAAAAACTCATACTGATTTTTTATAAATGCGTTAAAAATGCAAAAAATTGCTATGTATCAATTAAAAAATTATCAATGTAACACTCTAAATAATATGCGTCTAAAATCATGCTGTTTCGTGCCAACCAAAGACCCAAGGACCCACTGCTCTGTACCGGCCAAAGACAAAAAAATATGAGGCCCATTTATCCAACCTACTCCAACATGGCCATGGTATAAATACCTTCACAGGGGGTTTTCAATGACACAATCTCTAATCTCTATTCTCATTACGGTTATCTTGAACCCTAAAGTTACTTGGACATTGAAGTGCTAATCATGCAGGTGCCCCCCTTTAAACCGTCGTATAAGAGATTAACAACACCGATTCAAGATCAACATTAATTAATAATGTTTATTCAAGATCAACATCTCCGATTCAAGAAGCACAGTGATCACAATCTTTGACCCACAATGCTGTATCACAGAATCACTCGCGTAGCTTTGTTTTGCTGTAACTTTTGTGATCTCCTCCATTTCTGGTTCAACGATGGAAAACATACTATTCAAAGTATTAATATATGGAAGTGAGTACAATAATAGTGTCTAGGTGACATCCAATATATGTATGGTACATAATACTATATCAAAGTACATATACAAGAAGGATGCTGATACAAAAGTTACAATCGAATATACAACGAAAACATAAAGTATATGGCGAAGTCTTCAAATCCTTTAGGCCATATTGACTTTTACTTTGTCCTTGACCGAACAATCTAAAATACTAAACATGAGGTGAGATACAATCATCTTAGTGGATTTCTAACTATACCATAAGTCCACTCGTCCAAAGGTTTCTAACACTATCACTGTGCCACTAATACTATACTCGTGTATTAGTGTTGGTGTAAGCTCTAGAGGCCAATAGTTTTATTAGAATTTAGTACTTGTATTAAGTTATTTATTAATAATTAAAAAGACATTTCTTTATTATGTTTGTTTTTCTAAAATAATAGAGTCCCTGGAATAGCTAGTCCGTTTAATGAAATGTTAAGTGTGACTTAATAATGAGATCTCATTAAACATAAGAACACTATTCTTAAAGTATCCGTAGTCGAGATTTATTGTGATTGGGATAACATTAATGCATTGAGACTATTATATGGATAAACTGATGATCACATCTCATGGATCATGAATAAGGAGTTATTGAGTCTTAACATAGGTATGAATATTAGGAGTAATATTTATGCTGGAATGACCTGCTATGAGAATACTATATAGAATGACTCGCTTGGGAGTCTTTGAAGAATACTAGTGTGCCAGAAGTTGTTGAGATCCCAGAGAAAGCTGAACTAGTGCACCTAAGGACAAGTACTCCAAAAAAGGTTAAAAGAAAACATGACCATCTAATGTGATAGAACATGTCACCAAGCCCCAAACAAAATATCAATAGAGGACTATTGAGTCCTCTCCAAAACAAAAATCCAACGGAAAATTTATTGTTGTTTCGGAAGAGGAGGTTGGGTCATAGGGTACACCAACCAAGGCTAAGAAGAAGGAGGAAGGCAAGAAGAAGGACAAAGAAAAGAAGATAAAGAGAGAGGAAAAACCACGGCTAACTAGGAAAAACAGCAGAATTCAAGTCTAGCAGGTATTTCCCACCCATCATCTTTAGTTTGCTGTTAGTTATTTTCTATTTTCTGATGATCTAGAGCGCATCATAATGACAGTGAGGACACTATCCTTATTTTAAGTTTCAGGGGTAAAGGCATCTATCTTAGTGGTTAACCTGTTCAAAACCCCGAGTTAGTTCGAGATCAGCTCGATTTAAAATCTAAACATGGTTTATAGTCATCCTGCTCAAAACTAGAAATCGGTTCAGAGGATATCCATTTCAAAACTCTAGTTTAGTTCGAGATACATCCGTATAAAATCTCAGTTTAGCTTGGGGGCTAACCTCTTCAAGTTTATGTTTGGAAGGAAGACTAACCTTTTCAGTTTGGTGTTTGGAAGGAAGACTAACCTCTCTAGTCGGCTGTTTAAAAGGAAGTCTAAAAGCTTTAATTCATTATTCTTTGTTTGGTTGAAATTTATCCTAATACTTTACTTTTCCTTGTATAAGGGGGTTCGAGAGTTTAATCTACTAAAAACTCTTAAGCATTATTGGATACTCTCAAAGATCAAATCTTAGGGACATGACTATGTCTTCTTGGCTAAACCTGTATAATTCTCTGTTGTCATTTCTCTTACCCTTAACTCTTTATTTTCTACATTTTTACTTTCCGTTGCTATTTCTAATTTTTTTTTAACAAAATTTTTTTACACTCTGAAAATGATAGCAAAATATTTTCAACTATCCTTTTTCTAATCCCCACAATTCACCCCCTTTTGTATGTGGAGTTAAATGTCCAACAATTCGTGATATGTTAAGGCATCTTCTTGTGTCTTTTATGGCTCATCTCAAGAGTCAGCGAGATACTGATTTATGCCTTGTGTTATATAATATGTCCGTGTAGATAAGGCGGGTGTTAGTCATCCCGCATGAACTGTTGGGTTATTTTCTCTATTAGAAATGATCTTTGATCTCGACAAAAGCTTGAACTGATCTGGTATTCAATAGTGTATTCTATTTAAACTTTTCAAAATAATGAAATTTTTTTCAACATTTTTTTTTTGTATTGGACACATGGTTAACATGGTTCAATTTTCATCTAAGAAGGTTTTTTTGGTAAGGCTTTGAAGTTATTTTTACTTTTTATGAATGTGTTGTTGAGAGAAATTGGAAAAGAGAAAATAAAAGAACACAATCACATTACAAAGATATAAACGTGAAAACTCTAAAATTGAAGAAAAATAATAATTGTCAAATGACAACTAGAGAATAAGACTATGTGAAAATTATTACAACATATAATTTACCATCAACCATTCCCAGACCCCTTAGTACACTAACACCGCTCAACAAATATTTAACTACATCTCACAATACTCCAACACAAGAATATAAGAGAATAAAAGAATACAAATATAAGCTTAAAGTGTTTTTGACCAATGCATTTTGTAATGAAGAACTCGAATCCTTTATATAGCCTTAAACTCTATTTTCTTTTACAAAATTAAGCGATGTGAGACTTAATCAACATGTGTATTTTCAACCAGTACCAACAAAAGAAGACAAATACAAGACTAAAGTGTTTTTGACCAGTGCATTTTGTAATGAAGAACTCGAATTTTTTATATAGCCTTAAACTCTATTTTCTTTTACAAAATTCAGCGATGTAAGACTTAATCAACATATGTATTTTCAACCAGTACCAACAATTTCAACCTTGATTGAAAATAATACATAATCTTTCATTGTCTTCACCGACAATAGTAGTTCAAAGAGAACTATCATACTCCACCATAAATAGTATGGTCACTTAAGGCTACATAACTCCAAGAATTTTCATATTGTTTTCACCAACAATTATAGTTTAAGAATAATCATACTTTACCAAGAAGAATATATTTTACTAGCTAAACCACTCCAATAATTTCACACTGTCATCACTGACAATCATATGCTCTATCACGAAAAATATATTTCACTTAAAGCTAGACCAGACCAAGAATTTCACCTGTCAAAAACCAGGTTGAAATCTTATGATGCAACTCTCATGTTGGTAAGAAGCTCTTCAACCAGCGACATAATACGATAATACACTTTGTATCAATGTCAATCAATATTAATATACTAACCACTAAGCAACCCTTTGTGTAATACTGATTGCATTAACATATATTTGACTTGAATTTTGCACAGGTCAAAAACATTTATTTCATCAATTTTCTCTAACCCAAAGTGCACAACAGAACTTGTGACTTCAACTCAACAACTCTTTCACAACACCACAATTCTTTTCCGATGTGGAAGATCAGACAAATCTGCAACCACAAAACATACTAAGAAATGTTATGCCTGAATCAAATCAAAATCTCTGATATCAATTGTTGAGAAAAACCAGCAAAGAGAAAATAAAAGAAAACAATCACAACACAAAGACATAATGTGAAAATTCCAAAATCAGAGAAAAACTATGACCATTGTCAAAGACAATAAGATAATAACACTACATGAAAGTTATTACAACACATATACACCTATACCCACCAAAACAAATATTTAACTACATCTTACAACACTAATACAAAGTATAAAAGAACAAAAAATTCAAATACAAGTTTAAAGTGCTTTTGACAGATGCACTTTGTAACGAAGAACTTTAATATTAGCGCTTGGGAAGAGCTTGATAACATTATCATGAATGTGAGTCCAAATCCAGATTCAATTGATTCTTTTGTCTGGTGGTGAGATGCTCTAAGTTTCTCAATAAAGCCAACTTATACTAGATTGGTTAGCATTGAGTTTGGTGGACCTCATTTGAAAGATAACAAGGCTGATGTTTTTAAGCTACTCTGGTCCACTAATGTTCCCAGTAACATTAAAGCTTTTGACTGGAGATTGCCTCCGAACAGATTTCAAATAAGGGACGAGCTAGCAAAGCGTGGTGTGTTGTTGGGTCAGCATGATCTCATGTGCCATCCATGCTTAGGGCATGATGAATTTCACCTCCATCTTTTCCTCTCTTGTCCTATTGTTGCATCTATGACAGGATCACTACTACAAAACGCATAAACAACAACGCCATGGTCACCACGGTTCTTCACTACACCGTGGTGACATCTCTAAAATAAGGCGCTACCATATTATTTTTGTTTTTTGATTAACAATTAATTATATAACAACGGTTGAGAAGTCAACTGTGGTAAAACCATAAAGCTTTCATGGGTTCGAACCTCAGCGCTGTCATATATGTTATTCCTTAAATGTTAAGGTGCGTCTTTTCTTTTTTATTTATTTTTATATATAAAAACTTAAAGGGATATGACTACGGTTGATAAGTTCCTCCATTGTGATATATTTATAATAAATACATACTTATCAATATAGTTGGTAGATAACCGTTGTGAAATAATTTACCCATATATAAGCGAATTAACTCCCACTTATTGACAGTAGCGCCGTTTCTTTCACAGTGAAACCCTAGCACCAATTTTTTTCTCTTTTTATTCTTCGCCATTAGTCGTGAATCTTGTGCTTCATACGGTAAGATATTGTTCTTCTTACATCTTATTGTTAGATAGTTCCCCATTATCTCATTTGTTGCATGTTGTTTTTGTTGATTAATTGTTCTCATTTTTTCATATTCGTCTTCACTACTTTAACAAAGACCATACTTTGGCTATGGTACATATTGTTTGTATAGTTATGGAAAAGAGTACAAGAAGCAAAAAGCTATGATGGAAACTTCATCCACCTTGTACTTCTTCTTCATAGCTTCACAAACAAAATGTTTTTCATACTCTGTTGACAAATAAGTTTTCATTTTCACATGTTGATAACTTTCATGGTTATTGTAGGACTCAATAAGAACAACACATTTTAGTTAATGAAGAAACAACAACGACAACAAACTTCATCTAGTTTGAGATACAATGAGAAGAAATACAAGAAGTATGAAGTTGTTGTGTAAGCTTCTTCCTCCTTATATTTCATTTTCATTACTTCACAAATTAGATGAACTTCAAAATTAATCCATGTTCCACGATTAGTTTCAATAAAAGGTGCGTCCTGAAAATTTATGATGCTAGAGTTTGATACTGTTGGGTATTTTAAGAAAAAGAATTTTAAGAACAAACTGAAGTCAGAGAGATTTTCTGGAAATTTGAAGATGTTATGTTTTCTTATCTCCTTTATGTTTAATATTTACTTTGTTATAAAATGAAATAGTTGAATTATGGTTTAGTGCTGATTTTGGTATAAAAATTTGACATTTATTAATATGAAATATCATAACGGTTAATATGAATAATCGTTGTTATAAGGCTGGCGCTTTCCAGTTTACTACGACGGTCACTAGACCGTGATTGTAAGTGTCGAATATACAACCACACGCTACATAAAAATGTCTGGTCCCGCGTGGTTATATATCTTTCCCAACCGTTGTTAAATGTGTTTTCCGTAGTAGTGGATATGAATTGACTTCAATTGAATATGTTAACTTGTGGCGATTCGTTGGTGGACTTCCTACTGGAATTTGGTGTGCAGATGAAAGGTAGGATCACTAATAAGTTGAGACTTTTATTTTAGCTGTCTACTACGTGGTCGATTTGGCTCGTTAGGAACAATGTTCTTTTCATAGGTGGTTGTAAAGGAGCTCATGAAATTTTGTTATTATCTAAAACGGCGTTGTTGATCAATTGGTTAGATGCAAGATCTAAATGGACAATATTAATTGGAGTATTTGGTTACTTTGTCCTTTATCCTTTTTTGTTTAGCAGTTTGTTTAATAGTTGGTTTCGTTGTTGGTTTTGTCTGTAGGTTCGTTCGAATTGTTTTTCATGTTTTATTTGGGTTAAGCACCCCTGTGATTGCTTTTAATACATTATCTTTTACTTATAAAAAAAAATATAACTTTGGCCTCTTCTTTCTCTTATAAAATTAATCGTATCAACATGTATATTTTTAACCACTATGAAAGACGAGTCTTTCAATTGTTGCATCATTACTCTTGGTTGTCTTTTATAGTCATATTTCTTTTTCAAGTTTACAAATATTGCTCTTGGATGTGGGTGATTTTTTTTTTTTGAGTTATCCTTGCCAACTTATAGTAGTTATTTTTATTTTTATTCTGTAGTAGCTCTCTTTTTCTCAAAATCAAATTGACCTAAAAGCAATCCCTAATACTCTATACATACTAGCCATTCAAAAAGAGTTTGTTATACATTTATATTTAACATAATAATTTCTATAAAATAGCCCATTTTTATTTTTATAAAAACACATCCTTTTGGAAAAAAAAATCTTATTCTTCTGGATATATTTACATCTGTCAGAATGCAAGTGCTGTACAATTTCCTTCTCGTAAAACATTTAATTGGATAGCTCATAGGACATAGAAATTTTTTCATATACAAATTCAACAGAGCAGAACATTGAATTCCTATAAATGACATTCATTTCTGAAGGTCTCATAACTACTATGATTCAGAGTTCAGTATGCATAACATAACTCACTTCAGTATTGTTGAACAAATATTGGAAAATATTAAAGTTCTATGAGTTATCCTAGCCATTGACATATACAATAAGTCCCTACTTTAATTAATCTAACCATATATTAAATGCTACACTTTTAAAACCGAAAATTATGACCATCACACCATAGGTTAAATTCACTGAGAAGCATTGACTATATCTTGTGACTCTCCATTAATTGTGAAGAAGAGTGTTTTTAGACCACACAAATTTGAGATGGATTTCACATTTAAAATAATAAACTTTTAAATTTTCTAGTTCTTATACTAATTTTTTTTGTTGATAGCATATTTTATTTTAAGGGTAATGCTAACGAGTGTCCCCGAGCACTAATTAAGAGATTAAAAAGGTAAGTTAAACATTATTTAATAAAGTAAAACAATATGTTTTTACTCAAAATATATGTATTCAATGCATTGAAAACATAAATAATTAATTTTTTTTAAGAATATTCGATGTATTCAATGCATTGAATCTAAAATACTTTCTTTATTTAGAATGCTTAACAAGTGCCCCGGGGGCACTCGTTAGCATGACCTTTTATTTTAATAACTAGTAAGAAACCCGTGCTACCGCACGGGGCCTGTCTGGGTTCATATTACACGTCTATCAAACTATTATTTGTAAAATTGAATTTATTTATCAATTGGTTAACATTCACATAGTTACAAATATATTTTTCAATACAAATATATTTTTCAATTAGTTAACATTCACATAGTTACAAATATAGACTCTTTTAAGCATTGATCCGTACTTATAATAAACCGTGCAACTGATTATCTAATTTCAATTATATTAAACAGTAGCAAAAGAAAGAATTAAAGAAGGTCATTAAAGTTATTAGTTTACAACTGGTATCTAATAGATACGTTCACATCTACCCGTGAATCCAGATGAGTTAACGACCCCAATTTGAATCCAAATGAGTTAATTAAAAAATTATTAAAACTGAGATATTAGCCCATTTCCCAAACCTAAATTGTATGACAGCTCTCATCAAATGCTTACAATTTTCTACATATATTATTATAATATAAAAAATATAATTTTATAAGTTTAAAAAAATATAATTTCCATTAAGAATTTTTTTGACACAATTTCCATTAAGAAATTTATTCAACCTATTTGAAATATTAGGCCATTTTTTCAAACCTAAAATGTATGATAGCTCCCCTTTATCAACATGACAACTCATAATTGTTACTCACCATTGTTCTGTATTCTCATCACATTTGAAGCTCAATAATAGTTGGAATATTCCATGCTGTAACTAAGTAATTGTCATATATAGAATCCAAATAAGGTTGACGGGATCTATACTTTTCTTTTATTCCACAATGTTTCTTTTTTAACATGGAGTAGTTGATTATTCTTGCTCTCCCAATTATTAATACTTGCAATAAAGTTTGTATGTATTGTTTTCAAAAAAAATTCATAAATTCCGATCTCTATCATATACTCACTGTAAATAACCCATGGATCAGAACTATAAAGAACAAAATAAAGTCTAAAGGGGTGTCAAAATTCAAACTTCACTAAATTAGTCACATGCTTAATTTCCAAAAAAAATAAATAATAATTCTGCCAATTTTTGTGACATTTTTTAAACACACATAGAAGGAATACAATGATGAGTTAACTTGAACTATTAGAGACATCTTTCAATAGTTCAATACAAATTCTTCAGTCCTAAACAAAACAATTTCATAGAATAAGTCTTTAAACTTCACAACACCTGATTTTGATAGAGAAAAAAAGACACTACTTGCATGAAAGAAGAAATTGCATAAAAGTCTAAGTGTTGACAGCCAAATTTGTGTATTCTTTTCACTTATAGCTATAGCATATTTATTCAATCATTTCTTCCTTCACTTTAGCCGACTCATACTCAGATATTTACTACGACGGAGACGGACACAGATACAATACGACTGACACAAGTATATATTATTCTTGAAATTCAAGATAAAATTCAGTCTTGATACGTTAACAAAATTTTATAAAAAAAACATACATATATATATATATATATATATATATATATATATATATATATATATATATATATATATATATATAACTTACATATACTTGCAAATAAAAAAACATTTACTATTTATTATTAATATATAACTACAAAAGATCATAGTTTATGAAAAGATACTTGCCACCATAACAAAAATTGTAAGGTTTTCACCTAAATCAAAATATATTTGACATCAACATAAACACACAAGTTGTAAATGCCGAGAGAAGGTTGTGGAGATTTTCTACGTTATTGGGTTGAGATTTTTTTCCTTTTAAAATGTAAAAATAAATGGGAAAAAAAGCATCATATAAAACTTGTAAAAATAGTTTAAAAATTATTGTGTCTTCAACCATTCCTGGCCGTGCAAATGTTTTCTCTAAAACAAAACTGCTCCGATGACTTGAAGCGTTGAAGTTGCTGCTGCTGACTTACCGAAGCTACATTTGCTTTCAGATCATTGTAAACCTTCAGCATGGTTCCTTTCTGATGTGTGCGGCGGCTCGTCAAGAGGTTGGCTCATGGTGAATGTCACTTGTCTTATAAATCAACTCATATAGGCACCTAATATACCATGTTACTGATACAACAACAACAACAGCAACAGAGTCAAATCATGTATATGATGTTAAGCAAAACATGAGGAACTTTTATCTATGACTTACGCAATTAATATAAAGGACATAATTGTGTATCTTAAAAGGACATTAATAATCACATCATGAAATGGAAGCATGTGAACACTATAGAATCAATAACAAACATGAAAGTCAGTCACGTGACATAAATAAACAAAAACATTGCTATTAGGATCAAGAACAATTAGATTTGTATTTCAAAATTGGTCACCAACCTTAGAGACATAAACATTGAAGTTCCAACACAAATAAAAAACACTATAAAAACCTTAATTGACATTAGAAGCAGAAAGGTAAAACATAACCACTCTATCTTTGTTTCACTTTCTTCTATCTTTACTTCCCCAAACTGCATATTTATTCATATCAATCCTTTAACTATGTCAAAATAACAGTAGCATAAAGGTAAAACAAAATATTTAAAATATATAAGAGGTCCAGTTTTAATCAATGCCCGTTGAACTTTACTTTATAATGTACGAAAAATATTCTGCATACTTCCAAAATATATCTGGAAAAAAACCATGACAATAACACATAATAACTTGTAGATTAGCTATAATCATGAATGTCTCTAAGGGAAAGGAGAGAGAAGCGATGCTTTACTTGACAATTTTTTCTCCAAAACTTTTCATTTCTCCTGTTTTTTTTGCCCAATTCTTTGGTTGCTGTAAGTATCATATAATAGGAAGTTGGTGTATATGTTGAAGAATGGAGAAGCCATGAAGCAGATATTGCGTTTCAGAAGAGAGGGAGCACGATGCGTTGGGTTTAGTTGGGAAAAGGAACAACCTCTGGATATACCTGCTCAAATGAATCAACAATAACAACAAATAGTCATTACAGAAATCAATAACCATGTTAGCAAACCTAAACATTTGTGATATGGACAGGTTATAAAATACTACAATTAGCTTTTTGAGTTTATGTTAGTGATTCAATGCATCAATATAACACTCTATAGAATTTAAATCCTAAATCACTTCTAAAAGAATATGCACTTGGATTAACAACAGAAACTCAGAGTTCAACAATATTGCACCAGTTCAACAATATTAATACCTAATCCCCAACACAAACATTTCATCGAATACTTAAAGTTCATTGAGGTTTGAAGTAAAATTATAAATTGTGGTTAAACATAAAAGAAATCTGTACACTTAAAGTTCATTGAGGTTTGAAGTAAAATTATAATTTTCACACAATGCTACTCCTTAAGCCATATACACAAATGAAACACAACCAACATAAAAACACTGAAAAATAACTTTTACAAAGAAAAAAAAAATCATACCATATATTTATGGTATCCACTTGGATTACAATAACTATAAACAGTGACAAACCACGGATCGAATCGGGACAAATAATGGAAAACAACCGGTTAGTGGATCAGCAAATAGCCTACTATAGTTGCTTCAGACACATCAGCAACAACAATTCTGCAGAAAGTAGATATTGCGTTAACAATTAATTCAAAATGAAGCCTCAGTGAGGAAATATGGAAGAAACACCAGTCCTAACGGAACAAACTCACCCATAGCACAACAGAGTTGCAATCAGGAAGTAGCTTGAACATTAGAACCAAACTACCTATGAAGCTCTAAATAAATTCCTCCAGATAACACCAATTGAGAAGAAGACGTGATGACTTGGAAGCTTCTTGAACAGACGAAGAATCATCAGCTAGCAATGAGAGTAGAACTTGGACGACCTCTGTGGGGAAAACGAAGAGCGATTGAGAGATCGGAAAGAGGAATTACAAAATCAAATCGAATTTTGAGGAGAAAAGAAGGTACCAGATGCACAAATAAAAATTGAAGCCGTGAAATGAATAATCTGATTGTAAGGAATAGAGAAGATAAAGAAAGAGGAAGATTGATGAATGAATAAATAAAGGAAGAAGTTGAAATCGAGTGGTTCAGGAAATCGCAAATGGCAGATGGAAGAAGAAGGAAGTTTGACAATAGGGTTTGAATGGTGAAACAAATACCATATGATTTAAAGAGACAATCTTTAAAGCATAGTGTTTCCCAATTTTGACTGATTATTGTGTTTCCCTTTCATGCATTGAGCAGTGTGAGATTTAATTTTCATTTGAAATTTGGAAATCCACTTTTAAATTCTACATAGGTAACGTGAATTTTCTATTCAAATGCATAATTAGTGGTATAATAATAAATAGTGGAGTATTCAAATGCATAATTAGTGGTATAATAATAAATAGTGGAGTAAATTGTTGGATAAACGTGATAACCCTAATTAGTGCAGTATAATAAATATAAATAATTAGTAAATTAAAAATAATATAAAATATCAACAAAAATTAAGAGGGTGACACATCACCCGTAATAAATGCCAAATCAATAATATTGAGTTATTTTGTCAAAAGTCTTTTCTATCCATGGAATAAGAAAATTTTTAGTAGTTTTATCAGAGGGCTTATAGTGTAATTTCCAGGTACTTTTGCTTTTATATATTAATAATAGATTGTTTAAAAATGCAATTTAAAATATTTGAATAAGTGGTTTGTTAGTGTGTAAGACACTTTTATGAGGAGAGAATAGAGAGACTAAATAAAATAAGAATTATATTATTAAATTGAATTGTACAAATAATGATACATACTATGACTATTTATATACCATCTAGATTGAGGTTGAGCTTACACAACTTGGATTATATTTAATATTATTATATTAGATTTGATTTGATATTATATTAATAATATCAATCCAAATAATATCTCAACAAATTCCAATAATATCCCAAGATACCCACTATAATCAAAGTTGTTGAACAACTATAAAAATAATCAATCTGAACTATTCCTAATTTCTTTCTTAAATTTAGGAATCTGTCGATCTTCAATCCTTAGTTGAAATGTCGGCCAACTGTGCTTCACTTGAGCAATGCCTAACTTCAAGTTCACCTTAATTTAGAATTTCGTTGAAATAGAATTCCATACTCTATCGATCCTTTTAAGTATCTTAGAATTCTTCATGCAGCCTTCATGTGTGACACTCTTGGTTCACGCATGTATCTGCTCACTAATCTGACAGTGAAACCTATATCAGGTCGACTGTTACACACATATCTTAGAGATCAGATAATTTTCTTGAACAAAGTTACATCGACTTTGTCTTTCTCTCCATACTTATCCAACTTTAAGTTTGTTTCGATATGTGAGGATGCAAGATTCGAATCATCCATTATGAATCTCCTGAGTATATCTTTGACATACTTCCTTTGATGCAACATCGTACCTTGCTTCGACATTTGAAATTTCATGCCTAGGAAATAAGACAATTTTCCCAGATCCGACATTTCAAATTCCTTCATCATCAACTCTTTGAACTTCGACAAGTTCTCCAAGCTATTTCCAGTTACCAACAAGTCATTGACATATAAGAAGATGATTGCTATGTTTTGTGCCACAATTGAACATAGACGCCATACTTAGATTTGCATTTAACAAATCCTAATTCGACTAAGTATGAGTCGATCTTCTTGTTCCATGTCTTAGGTGCTTACTTAAGACCATAGAGAGCTTTGTGCAACTTATATAGTTTACTCGCTTCCTTCTGAATCATAAACCCTGGAGGTTGTGTGACATAGACCTCTTTGTCTAAAAGACCATTCAAAAATGCTGATTTCACATCTAAATGAAATGTCGACCAACCTTGGTTGCATGCCAAGGCTACTACTAGTCGAATTGTCTCCAATCTTGCTACTTCAGCAATTACTTTAGAGTAGTCGAGCCCTACTATTTGAAGAAACCCTCGAGCTACTAATATTGCTTTATGTCTTGCGATCGAACCAACATTATTGTATTTCAGTTTGAACATCCACTTTACGTAAATAGCTTTTTATGTGCTGGCAATTCGACTAACTCCCATGTGTTGTTTCTTTTGATTGCTTGTAACTCTTCGACCATAGCTATGTTCCACTGTTGAATCTTCAAAGCCTCACTATAGTTGATTGGTTCAGCACCTACAAGTAAAGATAAACGAACTAATTCTCCATCTGGTGTGACTTCATCATCACCAGCCACTTCATAGTCTTGAATTCTTGTTGGAAGAATTTAATTTCTTTGAGGTCTTTGGCTTGTATTAGCCACACCCTCTTCGAATTCAACGGTGTCAGGAATGTTAACAACTACTTCGAATTCGACTAGTTCTTCGAAAATTTCATCAACTTCGACTTCAGGAGTTTCCTTGTCAAAGACAGAGCTCATCAATGGCTTGTTAATTGAATTACTCATTTGAAAAACTATGTTGCCAATACCTTCTGCTCGCAACGAACTATTATCAGCAAGTTTTACCCTCCTCTTCTTTGACTCGTAGAAATCTACCAACCACACCTTTTGAATAGTCATGTGATTCAAGCAACCTGAGTCGAGGAACCAAATATTGGATTTGACATGATTATGTGCAACTGCAGCCATAACCACCATACCATCAGAATCATCTGAATCTTGGCATGCAAGGTTCGCTCCTTCGTCCTTGCCTTTTGTCGATCAGTTGTCTTTCATGTACCAACAATTTTTAGACAAGTGACCCCACTTCTCACAATGATACCACTGCACACCTTTCTTATCTTTTTTGTCCTTTCGATAGTTTCCTCCTCCTCTTTTCAAGGATTCAGAAGTTCTATCTTTAGCATGCTGCTTGTGAGGGTTTAACCAAGGCTTCTTGCCCCGAGTCTTGTCGACTTTGCCTTTAAATTTGTTAGAACCACCATTCTTTTTCCATGACTGGGCCTGCAAAGCTTGTATTGAATCTTGAACTCCTTTCCTTTCGACAATCCTAATCTCATGCGCTTCCAACGAACCA
The DNA here is from genome assembly GCF_029867415.1 of Vicia villosa. Classification (NCBI taxonomy): domain Eukaryota; kingdom Viridiplantae; phylum Streptophyta; class Magnoliopsida; order Fabales; family Fabaceae; genus Vicia; species Vicia villosa. The sequence goes on along the minus strand of NC_081183.1, from coordinate 14,468,292 downwards.
ACCAAATATTCCAATTTTAGGGTTTCAAGTTGATTGGATTCTTGAATAGCTACGCTAACGTGATCAAAGTGAGAGGTCAAAATACACATTACCTTCTCAACTATGCAACGGGTTTCTGCACTTTCGACACATACTATCAAACCTTTTCGTTTTCTCTCATCGACAATAGTTCATATTGTCGATGCATGGTCTGCAACATGACAGTCTTGACTTTCTCATCTATTTCATAATATTTGACAAGAATATCCCATGCCTCCTTCGCAGATTCAGCATGAGATATTTTGTCGAAATTTATAGTATCAACCGCTGTTTGAATGCAATACACAGCCTTGCAATCCTTCTTCTTGGCTTCGGCATGGGCATTTTTCTAAGCGTCAGATGCATTTGCAGTCATCACAAGAAATCCATTAGTAACCACTTCTAGAGTTTCATGAAAGCCAAGCAAAGATTGCATCTATTTTCTCCGTCAAATCTAATTCTTGCCATCATGTATTGGATGCAAATTCGGAATGCCGTTAATACCGTTCATCTTTGCAACGATTGATTCACGTTTCCTAGAAATACGATCTCTGACGTGAAGTTCTGAAGAACAATAATTGGAAGCTCTGGATACCAATTTGTTAGTGCGTGAGGCACTTTTAGTGAGGAGAGAATAAAAAGAATAAAGGAAATAAGGATTCATTATATTATTGAATTATTGTACAAATAATGATACAGACTATAACTATTTATATACAACCCGAATTAGGCTTGAGCTTACACAACTTAGATTATATTTGATTTTATTAGATTAGATTAGATTAGATTTGATATTATATTAATAATATCAATCCCAATAATATCTCAACCAATTCCAACAATATCTCAACATGGTTAAAAATCTCTTTCAATTTAACTAAAGATCTTTGACTCAAATTCAATCTGCATAATACAATAATGCTAAAATTTAAAAAAAAAATGATCATATTTAATTTTAAGAATTATTTTTTCCAATTATGTGATACTCCGTAAATTTTTTTAAAAATATAAACAATTTAAATAATATTTAAAATGAGACAAGAAAACTATCAATTATTATTTATGGAAATCTGACTCTTAAGAGTGTGTTCCTCTCAAGATTTCAAGTTCGAATTCTATTAAATATAAATATTTATTATGTTGGACTAAATTTATATAGAATTTTGCTTTAAATTTAAACGGAATTGCCATAAATAGAAGATAAAATTGATCCATTTGAATTAATTAATTGCAAGGTCGAATATCAATTTTTTTTTTAAAATTATTTATTGAGTTTAATGCCTTCATCCTACTCTTCTAAATAAAATTTTGAATAATAGTTATAAGTAATTTGTTGGAGATATCTCTATACTAAACATAAATATTATTTTAGTTTCAGCCTAGTCACTTTACGAAAAATTTGATTACTTAGATAAAATCTTGATAAAAAAATTAGATAGTTTCTTAATAATCCTTATAGGGTGAGTTAAATTTATGAAAATCTCAATTTACTATTCGGTAATATGACGGTGATGCATATCAGAATGCATTATAAAATAGTTTTAAAAAAATATTTAGAGATGCATCTCCAAAAGCATCATAAATACGTAAGAATTGGTGTTTCGGATATGCATATTTAAAACACTTGACAAAATAGTTGCCAAAAACACAGATTAATAAACACAAAGATTTGATATGTAATTCGACTAAAACATTAATAAACACACAAACGCAAAATGATACGAACATAATAATAATTGTCACAAATACCGAAAAATAATACATATATTGTTCAGAAATTGCGGAATGTAATGATTACATCGGTAAATAAAAAAAGACATAATCTAGTGCGTATGCCTAAACGTAACCCCTAGCCCCTCTTCTACCGCCTGTATCCCGTTGCACTCGTTGCCTCCCTAACCTTCCTCTCTACGAAGGCCACCGCCTCAGGACCGCCCATATCAATGATCCCTAAGCCCAAAACGTCCTGCCTAATCAACTATAACCGCTGACAGGTCGGCAAGAGATCAGTGACATGGTCATCCCGGGGTATCCCGGGTCTGATAGTTTGGGTGTTTGCTCAAAGTTTCTAAACTCAATTCCTAAAAAAGAGAGAATGAGGGGTTCTACCAAAATATACATTTAAACCAGTTCGGATATGCAACTCCAAAATTTTCCTAAACCTAAATTATGAGATTGATTCGAAGATGTACATACAAAACTCCACTTATCTCGACAAAAGGTTGTTTCAGACAAGCATATTAGAATATCTCCTTTAAATATGTAAAGTGTTGAGTTCGGATATACATATCCGAATGTTAGAAATACTTTTGAGTTTTTGAAAAGAAAAAAAAAACTCCAATTAAAAATGGATTAAAAAATTCCCTAAAAATTAATATTCAAAGAATATGTGGAGAATTGGATCACTCTTCTCCATTTTCTCCCTTCTCCATTTTGTACATTATCAAAGTTTTAAAAATATTAATGTAATAATGTCACACATAATGGGTACATTTATTTTTTATGTCCTACATAAATGTCCAAAACTATAATAATGAAGAGGAAAAATGAAGAGAAAAAATAGAGAGGATCTTATCTCAACTAAAAGATGAACATATTTAAGAGACACATTTGATCAGAGTTGATAAGATTGGTGAGACAATCAAATCGTACTTACATGAATTTCATAAGATAATGTTTTTAAGTATATATTAACGATACATCAATCTCAAATATATGAACTATTTTAATCTAAAACTACACACTTGCGATCATTTTAACTTGCATGTTAAAATATGAGAAATGCTAAACCTACACCAAAAGTTACATATACACCGTATATGTATACACTTACCTATACTTTTTATTTTATTTAATAATTTTTTTTCATTGATTTTTGTGTGACATAGGAAATGATTGGAAATGGGCTAAGATGTAACATACGGTGTAATGATATCAGTATAAACATAGCACTGCTCTTAAAATATTTACAAGTACTTTGCTTACTCCTTTTATTATCATCATTTAATAGTTCACAACGCTATTGTGAGCTTGAATCTTATTTCGTCCGTTTTAAATAAGTCTTTTAAAATGTTTTGTATATATTAAAAATAAATAAATAAATTAAAAATAAATAAATGTATCAATTTTAATAAATGATTTTTATTAATTATTGTTTCACATCAATTATAAAATAGTTTTAATTAATTAATTAATATTATACTGAAAATATGTATTTTGAGGTTTTTTTTTGGGATAAAAATACACTTCTTTTGAAACAGGGAGAATATGAAAAAAAATACATTTCACATTTAAAATTTAAAATTTGTTTCAAATCTTCTTCTAGACAAAGCTTCCCTTATCTAAAATCCATTTCAATAATATTTCATCCAATGGTTTCTTTCAATTAATAAGCATACATGGTTTTGTCGTAGTCATGGATTGGTGATTCCATACCCATGTGCCTCCATAATTACCTAAAATAAATGAACATTGACAATCCTCAAAGATTGAAAGAAATTAAATATGGCAAAGTGTAAATGAGCTGTTTCTCATTTCATGTGGCCAAAATATCACCACATCTATAGTTTTTGACCCCATCATGGTGTAGTCATTTGATGAAAACTCATTGGGTTTATATACGTGCTAAAATAAAATCCTCTCTTCCAAGTAAACTTTTTTTTTAATAATCAAAGAAATGCCTTAAAAGGAATGCATTAAAAGGGAGTATAAAAGATGCTATAATCTTTGCAACTAAGTTGGTGATAATACTTTCTTTTTAATAAAGGTAAATTATTGAATAAAAAAGAGAACCGGGAATGTAAAACTAACTCATCAAACGACAAACAAAAAAAGATAGTTAGACACATCAAATCTATCTTTCAAATACAAAGTGTTATAATCAACAAAAGTTAGATAAGAAAAGAGAATTTCTTCACCCACCTCCCAACCTTCTTGGCCACCTTCGGTGAATTTACTACAATACCCCTTGTTTCGGAAGTTCATTTCCGAAACGGTACTTTTTTTTTGGAAAAAAGGTGTTTTCGGAAATGAACTTCCGAAAACGTGTTTTTTTTAATATAAAATATTGATTTCGGAGATGCATCTCCGAAATAAAGTCACTTTTCAGAAAATGTGGTGTTTCGGAAGTTCATCTCCGAGCGCACCCCCCTTGGAGGAATTCGGAAATGCACTTCCGAAAATAGGTCTGGACAGAAGAAAATGAACAATTCGCTTTATTTAATCGGGTGAAAATTACAACGATAATATTACATAAAATTAAAGTTACATATTGTTAAACACGGGTAGGTGGGGATGAGAGAGTGGTGGGGAGAAAAAAAGGCTTCCAAATTTCAAAAGGTTTATTTATTATTTTAATAAAAATACGTACAACTGAAAGTAACAAATGACGGAGGAGGTGTAACCGGAGCCGAAACATATGACGGAGGAGGTGGATGTCCGGAGGAAGAAGACCCGGAGGTACGTCCACCGCGAGACAAAGGAGCCAATCAATGTAAGCTATAATTTATCATTATCATCAGGGGACGTCATTACAAAAAATTGGAAAATTTTTAGAAATGACCTCCCCAGATGATAATCATAAACTATAGCTTACATTTATTGGCTACTTTGTCTCGTGGTGGACGTATCTCCAGTTCTACTTCCTCCAGACATCCACCTCATCCGTCATATGTTCCGACCCCGGTTACCACTTCCAAAAACTAACATGATAAATCCAATACAAATACATTGTGCGATACAATCCGAAATCAGAACAAAACAAAACAAAAACATGTTATTCTGCCCGACGAGCGTTACAAAATACACATCAAACAAAAAAAAACACGTTATACTTCCCGACGAGCGAACTCCTCCGAATGAAGATAATTATACCAATCCTCATCCCACTCAGTCTCAGAACCATCAGCGTTGATCACGACTCTCACCCTGAAGATTGAGCTTGAGCATCCGGGCCCCGGGCCCCCTGGGAACGAGAAGTAGAGCCGGTCGAAACCTTCTTCTTCTCCTTCACCTCCTTCACCTCCTTCACCTCTTTCACCTCTTTCTTTGAAGAATCCTTTCTTCCCCCCTTAGCGCCCTCTCTAGAAGACATGTTCCTGTAAACAATTGAAATCGATTAATATGCGAGACAAAATAAAAAACAAAAAAATTTGAACTTCTGATACATTTCGGAAGTTCATTTCCGAAAACTGGGATGGAGGTGTTTTCGGAAATGAACTTCCGAAACACCCCTGCGATGGAGTTTTCTGCAACTTCCATGGCAGACCCCTAAACCAAACTTCAAACCAAATCAAAATGCTTCTAAACAACCTAAATACTACTAACAACCTAACCATATATCATTTATGCAATTAAAACCCTAAATAACATGCATTTGAATAATAGATCTAAAAATTTCAAAACTTACAAAGTGTTAGGATTGAGGGCTTTTGAATGTTGTTTAGCAGTGTGATTGGAGCCTTGATGCAGCTTTGGAATTCTGTTTGCACAAATTTTCGCCTCTGCCACTTTTTGTTTTGATTTAGGGTAAATGATTGGGGGAGGGGGAGTGTTTTGATAAATCTGCAGAAATCGCAGTATTTCGGAAGTGAACTTCCGAAATAATTGTTTCGGAAATGAACTTCCGAAGTAAGTCAGTTTTTTTAAAAAAACACGCTTTCGGAAATGAACTTCCGAAGCAGGGGTAGTTTTGGTTTTTCGCAGGAGGTGACCACCCATAGGGAGGTGGGTAAAGAAATTTTCTAAGAAAACTAATTTATGATGTATACAAACAAGAGATTATGTAAATAACACAAACATTCAACAAATACTATTTTCTACTCATGCAATCCATCACAAAGATTGTTTACACTTTTCTTTAAGTTATACTTTTTTCAATCCTAATGTTTTAATTATCAATGCTTGATATTCATAATGTTTCTGATTCAGATATATAGTGTGACGTTAGCGTTCTGAATAGCTGTTGTGTGTTGATATTCAATAAATAGACGACAAATATTTATTTATGGACGACAAAGAAACTCAATAAACTCGATTATTTTACCATTCGGTTGTCAAAAAATCTAGATAAAAGGTTTTTTCTTTTTTAAATATAAAATAAAATAAAATAGGGACTTTTCCCTCGATTTCTCTAAATCCACCGAGATAATAGATTAATTTTATTGCAAAAGAATATTAAATGGAAAAACTAAAAATAACATGTATTGAAAGGACAAAAAAATAAAATAGAGACTTTTATCTTCGGCTTCTAAATCCACCAATGTAATAGATTAATTCTATTGCAAAAAAATGGTTAATAGAAAATAACATGTATTATTTTCTTTTTCAATTTTTTTACCATTCACCAATTTCTTTGTGTGTTGCAATAATCAAACAAAGCACTATATTTTAAACAAATTTTTTAAAATGTTGTTTTTTGAAACAACAACATTATAGTATGGCTAGCAAATTCGAAAAAGTACTCTTTCATTTTATTTTCAGAATTCTTTTGTTTGTAAAAAATTCATATGATTTAATAAGTGAAAATAATTATCAAAACATTTTTGCAATATTACTAGTAAACTGTTTTAATTAATAAACAACTAAAAATTGTTAAATTAAATATTTAAAAAAAATTGAAATGTAATTTAAAAGAATAATGTTGCTATAAAGAATTTTAAGAAAGAATACATTAAATATTTTAAATTAATGTAGTTTTAAATTTTACATCCTTTATCTTTGTAAATTACTAAAAAAAAAGTGTATGAGAAATCAGAACCCTCCACCTTTAACTTGCAAAAATGATTACTTTATGCTCGGCCAATATAATATTAACGTTAAAAGTCGCAATCAACATTGTATATTAATTCATTATATAATTTTATTGAGCCCAAACAAATATTTTGCGGCCTCTAATTTTTGGAGGCCCTGTGCGGTAGGTCTTGCACCCCACAGGGTCGGCCTTATACACCACATCCATAAGGACTTGTTCTCATGAAATCGCATTTACTGCAATAATAATCCATTTCGATTCACCTAACAGAGATACAAAAGACCTCTAAAACACTTCGCAAGATAGATCAATTATGTAAACAAGCAGCAGTAGAAAACATGTTTGACTCAGATAGTGATTCACTGCATTCACAATCGTATGTGGAAGAAATGCCTATACCAATGCCATCTTGAAAGTCAGACTAAGCAATTGTCAAGTCAGGTGGTCGCTCAATCAAATAAATGAGTCTCAAAGCTTTATCTTCATCATCAATATTGACTCTAATAGTTTTTAATTTAGTAACAATACCATTTAAAATACTTAGATGATCAGATACTTTTGTATGTCCATCAATACGCAAGCTATGAAATTGCTCCTTCAACAACAACCGATTTGATATACCTTTTCCTTGATTGAGCCCTTCAAGTTTCTCCCAAAGCTCTTTGGCTGACGACGTACCAAGAACATTCGCAAGAATATTCTTAGCCAAAGACATGTGGATTGTAATCGAAACCCTCAAATCTAGTTTCTCCCATTTCTCGTTTTCCATGTTGGAAATGTTTCATTTCAACGCCTTGGGTAATCCTAATTGTATCTAAATATCTTTGACTTGAATTTTTCACTAGAAAAAATTGATTCTTCCATCAAATTTTTCTAAGTCAATCTTCATTGCACTTGAAAAATTTGACATTGCAACCAAAACTTTTCCTACGGTAAAACAAAATTTTTCCAACCAACACAAAGTATAAAATTTCTTTTCTGATGTGCAAGATCAGACAAAACTGCAATTATAGAGCATACTAAAATTTATACTCCATCAAACCAAGGCTTTTGATACCACTTGTTGAGAAAAAAGAGGAACAAAATAATAACACAAGATATTAATGTGGAAACTCCAAAACCGGAGAAAAACCACGATCGTTGTCAAATGAAAACCAGAGAATAACACTATGTGAAAATTGTTACAACACATAGATTACCCTGAACCACCCCAAGGCCACAATACACCCGCACTCTCCAAAGCAAATATTTAATCACCCCTCACAACACTCTAAAACAAGCGTATAAGAGAAAATGTAAAAAGTCAAATACAAGCTTAAAATGATTTTGACAGGTGCATCTTATAAAGAAAAACTTGAATCCTATATATAGAATTGGGTCCCAGCTTCCATCACTAAACTAAACAATGTGAGACTCAAAAGAATTTTAATTTTATATATAGCCTTAAACTTGCTCTTCCTTAACAAAACTAAACGATGTGAATTTTTTTTAACATATATATATTTTCAACTATGTGAGATTCCTAAACAAAACAATGTGAGATTCCTAATATGACATATAATAAAATGTGCACTTTTTCTTATAAATGTGAATGTGAGAATCCTAACATATATGTTTTCTTTGTAGCAAAATAATTAAACAACATTTGTTTTCTTTTTATAAAAATAAAAGGCTAAATTACCCCCGTGGTCCTTTAAGTTATTTAATTGTAACAACTTGGTCCCTTATGTTGGTTTCGCTACAACTAAATCCTTTAAGTTGACTAACGCCTTCAGCGTTGCCCTTGTCCACAGATTCTGTTCAAAAAAATGTGATGTGGCACTAACGGTGCTTAGGTGTCACTTAACTTTGCTGACTTGTCTGTTATCTCACTTAAAGGGGGAGAAAACTGGCCGGTGCTTACAATTAGAGGATCAAAAACGCATTTCCCAAATTCAAGAACCCTAATTTTGAAATTCATCATCAATGGCTCAATACAGTGGCTGTGGAACAAATGTGAGAGTTGAGAACTCATTTTCGCTAATTTCGAGTGGATCCCAATCAAGAATCGAATCAACATGCATGTGTGGATCCATAGCTGTGATACGTTCAGTTAAGAAGAAAGGAAGGAACTTGGGTAAGCTTTTTTGGGGCTGCAGATACTTTAAGGTACGTACGTATGTTCTTGCATATTTGGGTCAATTCTCCTTCGTATTCCTGAGTTGGGTCAGTTAAGAAGTTTAATGATTTTGTTTGCAGAATGAACATGAGAATGTTGGCTGCAATTTCTTTATGTGGTATGAAAACCAACAAAGTTCTGAAGTAAAACAAGAGACACCACCAAATGCATTCTTAAGGTGTTCCAAATGTGATGAAAAGGAGGTACAAATTAAGATGCTTATGAAGGATGACACATACAACAAGGAGATGATGAAGAATGTCTTCAAGATGTTGAAGATGCTTTTTTATGTCATGATATGTTTAATTCTGATTATTGTAGTGTTGATTTGTATGTTGTTTAGAAATAGGTAATCTTAGTTTATGTTAAGGTTAATGTTGTAAGAAATGGAATATGGTAGCTGGGAATTCTAGTTTGATGTAATCTTTTGATGACAGATGCAAATTAATATCCAATTTGGTTACTTTTGGCTATATCTGCCTTATTGTTCTGTTTCTATAAGGATAACTTTGATAAATACCATATGCAATTGTTCTGTTTCTTTACTTTGATAAATACCATATGCAACTTTGATACATTGTTCTGATTCTATAAGTAAATACCATATGCAATTAATAAATAGTCAATGATAACTTTGATTCAAACTAAATGTTCTTAGATAACAACAGAATATAGCATTAATAGGATAGCATTCAAATTTTCTTATCAGCACAATATAGCATTAATAGTGCATCAAAATACATAGAATTTCTGGTTTAACACCAAAATATTGTTACAGCTATATAAAATAGCTCCAAAATACCTAATACACCCAAATATTCAAAATAACCATAAATACATCATATTCCCATAAGGCATCTTTGGCAAAAAAAAAAAACAGAATCCCTGCAAACTATCTATGTGGATTTTCTCTTATAAGGCATCTTTGGTCTCTAAGATGTTGGTGGCTGAAATGCTGTTGTTGGTCTTTGGCCCTTCTCTTTAGCCCTTCTCATGGCAAGCAGCTGAGAAACAGTTATGGAACTACGTGTTTGCACTCCTTCAGATTGTGCTGATTGTCTTGTCTGGACCCTCTGAGTTGGATGGGAGCTGCTAGAGGCATTTTGAGATTGCCTAGTTTGAACCCTTTGAGATGGTTGAGTTTGATTGATGGAATCCTGAGACTGCCTGGCATGAACCCTCTGGATTGGCTGAGATTGAACAGTTGGGACTGCAGTGGTAGGGGTCTGGGCTTGACTTGTTTGGGTCTGGGCTTGACTTGTTTGGGTCTGAGTTGTTGTTGATTGTCTTGGTGCAGAAGGACAGGATGACTTGTTATGGCCAGAAATGCCACAAATTGAGCATTTGTTTGGCAACCCTTTTCTGGATACATTTGTGATGTCCTTCCTTTTTTCATCAGCATCTTTGTTTCTTCTTCTCTTTGGCCTTCCAGGTGCTCTTCTGGTTGGGGGTGGAAGAACATCAGGATATGGTGTCAACTCCCACAAATTTTCTCCATTTGTTGGATATATCAATGGCTCATAGCAAGACTGGTAATTCTGCTTCCTATAGTAGGAAGGAATATACTCAAAAGGGTCCTCATGTCTACTTTGGATGCAGGCAATAACATGGTAGCAAGGAATTCCAGTCAGCATCCAGCTCCTGCATGAGCACTCGGATTTCTTGAGATCCACAGTGAATTTATCTCCACTGAAACTTGTATGCCTGACTTCATATATCAAGTCACCTGATAACCTGAGAAGCATATCAAATACACATGTTTAAGATATCAATTATCATGTCAGATATATACAGTGTACAAACAGATTCAATTACCTGGCTATGAAGTATCTTGAGAATTCCTGCCTTCTTGCAATAATTTTCTTAATCCTTGGAAGTACAGATTCATTATAGTCTTCAATTTTTGCTCTATTTCTAGCCCATCTGTCCATGAGATACCCTCTGATCTCCTCTAACATTGTTACAATTGGTTTTTGTCTTGGTCCAATTATAACACTGTTAAAGGTTTCAGACATGTTGTTGACAAGCACATCACTTTTTGTCCTGTATTTGAAATGTGACTTACTCCAGTGTCTAGGGGGGATCTTCAGCAAATGTTTAAATGCCTCCTCATTGATCTTTCTCATCTCCTTCATTTCCCTCTCCCATGCTTGTGGATATGTTGCTTTGGCTGCCTTCCACATTAACTCTTTCAACTGCTTGCCTGGATATCTTTTTCTAAAATTGCTATACAGATGTCTAACACAAAACCTTTGGTCAACACCAGGCAACAACTCATCTATTGCAGGTAACAACCCCTAATAATGTTGTAAACAAATTAGATTACAATGTAAAGTGTTAAAAAAACAGTTAAAATTAACAAATCAAATGATGTTACCTTTTGCTGATCTGAAATGAAAGTAATGTTCTTGCATATTTCTGGACCTCCCAAGTCATTCACTAGTAGATCAAAGAACCATGCCCAAGAATCCTTTGTTTCAGCCTCTACCACAGCCAATGCAATGGGCAACATCTGATCGTTAGGGTCTCTGCCAACTGCTGCAAGAATCTGACCTCCATAATTCCCCTTGAGAAAACATCCATCAACACCTATTATTGGTCTGCAAAAACTAAAACTTTTCTTGCAAGCATCGAGGCAAATATAGAGTCTATGGAAACTTGGCAATAGTGGTCTGCTAACATAATTCTCTGGATGTTGTTCAGTTTCAGAAGGATTTTGTTCAGTTGCTTGGACATTCATCTTTATGGTGCTGTTTGGGTTAGATCTCAGAAGCTCATGTGTGTAGTCATAAAGCCTACAATACTGTTCTTTGAATGACCCTTCAACCATATTCAGTGCTTGTTTTCTAGCCCTATAAGCTTTCATCCTATTCATGCCTGCATTCCATTTCTCATGCACTTTTTCACAAATAGATGTCAATTTTACATTGGGGTTGATTCTAACTGTTGAGTATAATTTCTTCCCTAGCCAGTTAGTACTAAACATCCTTACATTATACTCTCTATTACAAGTGTGATTGTCTTTCAAAGTTCTTAATTGTCATGTATCCTCATTGGGCAATTTGGAACATAATGCCACCCATTCACATCCTTCCTTGCAACCCACTCTAACCCTTGTCTTGTCATTCTTCAAATATCTCAAATCCCTACCATTATGAACAGCATAACTTGCTATTGCTTCCTTGAATTCCTCCTTTGATGAAAACAAGCTCCCCAATTCCCATTTATAATCATTAAACTTCTTAGGCATAACAAAAGATGGATACTTTACCCTTGTCCCCTCATCTGAGTAATCACTACTCATATCATCTTCACTTTCTATATCTTCAGTTTGATAGTCTGAATCAGATAACCCATGACATACCTTTTTACCAGTACTCCTTTGCCTAAATCCAAAGTCCAGCACATCTTCCTCACTTGTGTCTTCAGACCCAAATTCAATTGTTTTTCCTTCAGCCAAGCTTTTTTTAACAGGTCTTCCCTTCATTTTCTTGGATCCACTTGGTGTTTTTTTTGGAGTTGATTTCCCACCCTTTTTTTTCTTTGGTCTTCCAGTATTCCTCTTTCTTTTTTTAGGTGTTTCCTCTGGTATGAGTTCATCAATTGGTTGCTCTTCTTGGCCAGCAATGAACCCTCCTTCTCCTACCAACACTTCATCAATTCCATCTTTTAAAATTTCATCATCTGAATCCGAAAACCTTACTCCTAAAGCACTATCATCACTGTCATGTTGTGGCTCAATTGGATCATCTAAAACATCTCCAGGTTGTGACTCAGTGGGAACTTCTGGAACTACATCAGGGTGTGGCTCAGTGGGAACTTCTGAAACTACTTCAGGTTGTGGCTCAGTTGGATCTTCTAAAACTACTCTAGGTTGTGGCTCAATTGGATCTTCTTGATCTATTTCAGGTTGTACATCAGTTGGAACATCTAACACATCTTCGGGTTGTGCATCAATTGGAACATCTAACACATCTTCAGGTTGTGCATCAGTTGGAACATCTAACACATCTTCAGGTTGTGCATCAGTTGGATGATCTAAAGCATCTCCAGGTTGTGGCTCAATTGGATCATCTAAAACTACTTCAGGTTGTGGCTCAATTGGCTTTTCTAAAACTACTTCAGGTTGTGCATCAGTTGGATCATCTAAAGCTACTTCAGGTTGGGCATCAGTGTGTGTCTCATTGTGATCAATTGGTTGTGGAACAATTGGTTCATCTGAAATTACCTCAGGTTGGGAAATAGGGTGAACAATGTATATAACAACCTTTCCATTACTTTTGGCCCAGTGCAAAGCTTCTAAAGCACTAAAGTCATCTTCTAGTTTCTTCAATGTTCCAGCAAAGTCGTACCAAACTTCAAGACACCCTGGATAATTTAACTCCTTAACAATTCCCAACATCTCATAGTACCCCCATTTATCACCATCCAACCTACCTCTCGCCACTTCCCCTTCTATGTAGTTATCACCAACAAAAAATCCCCCGTGATGAATATCAACAAAAAAAATCTGAATCCATTTTTCCTAATAATGAACAAAAACCCTAAATCAACAACAGAACCACATGCAATGAATCGTTAAGATAGACAGAAAATTACATACCTGAGTGTCTCGATTTCGTCAGCAAGGAGCTTCAATGAGCTGCTTCTCGTCTTTGCCTCTAACGCCAACTACACCTTCGTCTTCTCCAAGTAACTTCTGCACACTGATTTAGGATTAGGGTTTAACAAATGCGTTTTGATCCTCTAATTGTAAGCACCAACCATTTTTATCCCCCTTTAAGTGAGATAACAGACAAGTCAGCAAAGTTAAGTGACACCTAAGCACAGTTAGTGCCACATCACATTTTTTTGAACAGAATCTGTGGACAAGGGCAACGCTGAAGGCGTTAGTCAACTTAAAGGATTTAGTTGTAGCGAAACCAACATAAGGGACCAAGTTGTTACAATTAAATAACTTAAAGGACCACGGGGGTAATTTTGCCAAAATAAAAATAAGAGCTCTTAACTAGTGATTGATAATGAAAATTTCTTTGTCCGCAAAAAATTAAAATAAAAAGCAATCTTTAAAAGTTGTGCTGCTATTGCCGCTTTCATTAATTGGTCATCCATAGTAAATTCTGCTGTGAGTATTTAATCTATTGAGTTCAGATTTAACAATAATTCTGTCATCAAAGTAAGTGGATACAGGTCACATGGGAGGTTGTACGTTCATAGTGTTTCATTCACATATTTTTGTTACTCATATATTTATACATATAAATGTGGGTAACTTGTTTCACGCTTGTAGTAAAGTCTAGTTCAACTAATAATATCGACATTATTATAACCAAAATTTCATTTTATATATATATATATATATATATATATATATATATATATATAACTTCTATGTTGATAGAAGTGACTAAAGGCTTTAGAATTTGTGATGGTTTAGGGTAAATTCACGGTGGTGAGAATTCCTGTTTTGAGGCGTTTTCTGTGAGGTGAGAACAAGCTCATGTGAGTGAGAAACTTTGTATTGAGAGTATTTCATGGTGAATTCATAATAGTTTTTTTCCAACATTTAGGTTGAAATATTTATAGGGGTTTATAAGTTTGGATTTAAGGTTTTTTTGAAATAGAAATCGTCCACCCTAATAATGGAATGGACTGTTGAATCCTTATTTTCTAGGAAGATGTAAGTTATTCCCTTGACTCCTTTTCTGCATTATCTCTGACCAAGACACATCACTTCCCACGTTTTTTTATCTTGGGCAAGTGAGGCGTGTCACGGGTGATATCTACGTGAGTGATATCTACTCGTGTTTTTTGTGTCGTGCACTTCAGAAAATGGGGCAGCCATGTGGGCGATATCCTCCTTCCTCATAACCAGGCTATTTTAACATTCTTGCGTGTTTTCCTGGTTTCCTCGGACTTTCCAAACTCGCCCGCTGGGTAACAGTTATTTCAGAACTGGTACTGGGTGGATACAATCAACCCTAACAAATTAATGATCGGTCTGTCAAGGATGACATTATAGGGCGGTGAGGCGTCCATTACAAGGTAATTAACTTCGATCGTCTTGGAATATGCTCATGCGCCACAGGTTGTTTCCAACGTTATGTGACATCTTGCTTGCACCTGTTCGCCAGACAAGCCTACTAGCGAGTCCTGGAACGCCTTAATGCTACCAGGATCAAGTTGGAGCCTTTGGAATGTGCTCCAGAATAGGATGTTTGTTGAGCTTCCTAGATATATCAAGAGTCTCTTGATATCCAAGTTAACGTATTGCATAGTGATGACAATGAGATTGTTATCATTAGGGTAGACTCTGACAGCGTCATTGTTAGAGAAAACGGTTATGGCCCCTTGTCATCTCTGCATGAATTTGGAGAGGCATGATGATATTATGTTCGCAATCAGCATCTGCTTGGCGTATTTCCCCCGGAAGGAAATGTAACTTCCTTCGTCGATGAAACTTCCAACAATGGTCTTGACCTTGAAGCTTGGATCTTTCTTGGCCATTTTCGAAAGCGGTGAAAATGGTAGTGATAACGTAAGGTGTGACCCAGGTCAGTTTTACCAATGCTCTATGGTGGGCGCAATTGAATTTGCTAAAAAGTACTAATGTGTGGCACCCTTATGCTGGTAGGGGTGGCCAAAGGCTTTAGAATTTGTGATGGTTTAGGGAAAACTCACGATGGTGAGAAGCCTTGTTTTTAAGTGTTTTCTGTAAGGTAAGAGCAAGCTCACGAGGGTGAGAAACTCTGTATTTGAGGGTATTTCATGGTGAATTTAGAATGTTCTTTCCCAACCCTCGATTTGGGATATAGGAGCCTATGTATCTGGATTTATAATTTCTCAGAAATAACATTCGCCCACCCTAAAAATGGCAGTGGACCGTTAAATCCCTATTTTCTAGGGAGACATGGATTATTCCCTTGACTCCTTGTTTGCATTATAGCTGACCAAGACAAATCACTTCTCTCATTTTCCTATCTTAGGTGAGTGAGGCATATCGCAGGTGTTTTCATCCCTTGTGGGTGACATGATCTTGTCGCCCCTTGTGAGGCCTCACAAATATATTACTACACACACGCACACACACACACACACACACACACACACACACACACATATATATATATATATATATATATATATATATATAATTCCGTTCTGGAACTAGAATTAGGTGTTTGTTGATGGTAAAGAATCTTGAACTAGTGGTGCTAATCTCCAATACTGTGATGTGGGGGAGGACCTGCATAGTTAATATTTCAACACCCAATTTTGTTTAGAATTTAAGAATTTAAGATGAGTGTAGTAAAAAAGTAAAGATTAGAAAATATACCTTGAACATCTTGTGTGATCGCTTTTATACTTTAAGTTATTTGGAGTGGATTGATATTAGTTTGGACCTTGGCTTTTTGGGCCTTTGAGCAGCCCATGATAGTTTCCCTTAAGGCTTTCAGGGAAGTGATTAGTTAGGGGAGTCTCACTAGACGTGGTCGGATTCTGAGGATGTTGTTTTCTATAGGTAGGAAGTGGAAACACCTTGGTTCAGTTGAAAAAGTAGTGAGGGATAGGTGCATTAAATGCTTTCATTGAAACATTTCACTTCTCCTTCTGGGTGCATGGCCATTAAGGCACATGTTAAGGCATGATTTCCCTGCCTAGGGTGCTTGAGTAATTTGATCCTGTACTGCTTCTGATGAGACGATTACCTTACTACCTTTAGATCTTCTTCTTCTTTCAATTTGGATCATTGATTGGCAAGTGACTTTCCTCTAAAAGCTAGGTTTTTTCCCAATGTCTCTTTTTTCTTTACTTTCTATTCCACGATCATTCCTTCTTTTTGGTTTTCTTGATCAGTTCTTTTGCTAAGGTGTTTGAATATTCTATTTCTTCCTTACTCATGGGATCTCTCTCTCTCTCTCTCTCTCTCTCTCTCTCTCTCTCTCTCTCTCTCTCTCTCTCTCTCTCTCTCTCTCTCTCTCTCTCTCTCTCTCTCTCTCTCTCTCTCTCTCTCTCTCTCTCTCCATCACAAGTACTTCAGTGTCTTTCTTTGAATACTGTCATGGTTAACTCAGGAGATAGGCTTGTAAACGGTGCTCTTGAGCTCACCAACGAAGAGTCTTCATCGTCTACGGGAAACTGAGAACCCAAAATTTATGGAAATTCTCTACAGCCAAAACTTAAGACTTAACATTATGTATATGGGTTTTACATAATATTTATTATCGACTACATATAAAAATAACTGAATAATACTTCAACTATACTTTAATTTTAATTTAAAAGAAACTTCAAATCCTAATTAATAAAATTTGCATCGTTATTTTAGTTTCTTTTTGATTTATATGAAATGATATAATGTAACACTTTTATAATGAGATGGCAGGATAATAAATAGATCTAGATCAACTTTGAATTGAGATCTTCAAAAGTAACAATAGTGTGACATAAAACTAACAACAATAAAGTCCATACTAAATGCTTCCTTTATTAGATTTTTTGTATACAGTAAAAGCCATTCAATTATCTCTCACACACTCTCTTTTATTACCTTGTCTAGAGGAAGATAGGAAAACTACACCTTAGGCATAGAAATCAAGTCAATTTCAAACAAATATGAACATTTGATGTTGAAAAGTTATCATAGATCTCTTTTCCTCTAAAGAGTACCTAATTTGCTTTCACAAATTAAAATTACATACACATTTCTAGGAAAAGTCTCTGTTAAATCATCAACTATAGAAACCATGCGCTACTTGGAAATTAAAATGTTTCAATGAGCATTCTTATTATGCTAATATAGAGTAAAATCAATGGCTTTTAACCAGGGTTTTGATTTTATGAAATAATTCTATATTTATGTGACTCACACTTATATTTTTAACAAACCAAAACCATTTTTGAGAGCGTATAAACGGACTATTACATCAGACTCAATATTCGTCACGATTAAATTGCGATTAAAAATATCATATAAATACTTTTTATAGAAAAGTCATGATTAAATTGAGCCTCTTTTTATTTTATCATATTTAAACTGAAGCTAGCTTATACAATCCGTCCAAAAACATAAGACGACTTTGAACGATACTCTCGGTCAAGAAGATGATTACATTAATATGGATACATTACTTATTAGTTAAACTCTGATTAAAGTCAAATATAATATTAAAATAATTTGGACTCTAAAGTTTATATATAATTTGAATCATCAACTATCATACATACAATAAGTCGAACCTCGTCATTTAATATTCGAGAAATAAAATTAAAATTTTTACTATTTGACTAATTCAACCACTATAATTTAACAAGATTAATAGGAGAACCGTAGAGAATCCAGATCCATGTCTAAGAATTGTTTTCTATTATAATACTTAAATATACCTTACACTTTTGATTGATTATAACTATAAGCTTAATGACAAGAAATCTTTATCAAAACATTGGTGAATGAGAAGGAGAAGAATTAACTAAATTAAGAATACTATTCCAATAGTTATTGTTATCTTCATAGAATTCACTTCCACTTCCACTTCCACCATTGTTAGATTCTCCACCACTTTCTGACAAACTCAAATCTTCAGAATTTGTTTTTAGCAAAAGATTAGTAAACCCTTCCTCAGCAATAACATCACCTTGATCCATTGACATAGTTAACTCATGATGAAGATTTGATGTAAAACTTTCATAACTTTTCCAATTTTCTTGATCATCACCACCTTCTTCTTTCACCATTGAACTTGAATTTGTCCCTACAAACTCAATCATAGACACAACAACATTGTTCTCATCATCATTAACATTGTTGTTATTATTATTATTGTTTTTCTCATTGTCATTGTTGATGTTTTTTTCTCCAATTCCTTCACTACTCATAATTGATGGAACATTCTCATTATAAGATAAAGTTGAAGTAGGAGATTCAAGATTAATATTCCATGCCTTCAAATGATTATGATTATTTTGAAGAAGTGAATTATGTGAACGGATTTTGGATTCTCTAACAAGTCTAGCTTCAGCTTCAAGACGAGCACTTTCCCATTGAGCCATGTGACTAAGATTTGAAGCTGTTTTTGAATGAACACTATCACTTGATGAAAGAAGTGCATCATTTTTAGGTTTGTGAGTAACTGGATCAATTCCCATTTTTGTTAACCTTTTCTTCAAATGTGTGTTCCAATAATTCTTTATCTCATTATCTGTTCTCTTTGACAAATGTGTAGCTATAGCTGACCACCTAATTTTTCAAAAAAAAAAAGTAAAATATAATTAACGACGAATTTAGTGATATATTTATATTTTTGTTGATATTAAAAAAAATTAATAATAATTGTGTTTAATTAAATTTATTTAATATAATTCTATAAAAGTCAAATTTTATATATATTATAATTTATTTTATAGTACTGATATTATTATGTGTAATATAATTTATTTATATTTTTGAAAAAAATGTAGGATAAGTTATGAAGCTAGATCACAAATCAAATGATATTTTTAATGGTAGATCATGTAATTATAATTTGTAATTAAATATTCACTTCGAAAAAACTTGGATGTCAGAGAGTAATAAATTTAAGAAAATGGCAGAGGATGGTGTGAATTATTTGTTGGAGATGGGTTGGAATAGTTAAGTGAAGAAAATGAGGGGACATTGCATTTAAGACATACCTCACAACAAGGGAATTATAAGAAGAAAAAAGAAAAAAGAAAATTATAGCTCCAAAAAAAATGAATTATTATAGTATGTGCTCCCATATATTAATAGTGACATCATTTATTTTATTTTGCAATTACTTTAAATTTTAAAAAAAGTAAAATAAAAAATTGAAGGGAAAATTATATGTTAATAATGTTCACATTTTCTTGAAAATCAAATCAACGTGGTTAAAAGAAAATGAATAACAAATAAATAAAATTATTTGAAGAAAATGAGTAAAGGAATACTAGTTAAGAGACTCGTACATATAGAAATTAATTAATTAATTAATTAATGATGAAAACATAATAAGGAAATATACCAAACCTGTTCCCTAAGAGAGCATGAAGTTGAATAATTGTTTGTTCTTCTTGCAAACTAAATTTTCCTCTCTTAATATCAGGTCTAAGATAATTGGTCCATCTTAATCTGCAGCTCTTCCCACATCTTTGAAGACCTATTTACAAATATTAACAAAATCATTCTTTAATTAATTTTCCAACAAACTAAAAAAAAAAAACATGTTTAGTAAACAAAAACATGTTATACATTTAATATCTACTTCCTCGAATAGTTGATGTATCTGATGTAAAATATATAGATCAGATGTATCAATTATAAAAATTGAAAGTGCAAAGACATCATTATACCTGCTTTAGCTGGCAAAGCGCGCCAACTTCCATGACCGTGTTCTTCGATATAAGCTAAGAGTTTTTGATCTTCTTCTGGAGTCCATGGACCTTTCTTTAAGCCAACTTTGTCACAACATGGTGAACGTCCCATAATTTGTAAGAGATGAAGACTAATTATTAAAGAGTATAGTGGTTTTTGAACTTATTTATATAGAGCAAAAAGAAAGAGGAGAAGAGAGAGTTAAAGAAGTAACCTATGGTGAGATAGAAAATATTGAGAGAAGGACATATGAATTTTAAATAAAGAGATGGGCAGAGAAGAAAGGTCAGCGGTATAATATTGTTATTACAATAATACCCTTTAATTTACATTCAAGTGAAATTATATGGGAGATGGATTTTGAAAAATAGAGATTGTTTGAAGTTGTTATATATATGATGATAGTTTACACGTGTTTCAAATATCTATAACTTTTACCATTTGTATTTGTATTTTAGATAGTTATATTTTTTTCGATAAAAAAATAACTATAATCATCAATTGTAATATTAAATAAAACAATGGTAGAGACTGCAATTTAAAATCTTAAATCTTAAATTTGTATGTAATAATTTTTTTAATGGAAAATGAGATATAATAATGAACAGAAAAAAAACCCATATAGGATACACGTTAATTACTCAATAAATAAAATAAAATAGAAAAATAAATAAATGTAAAAAAATATAAAGATCGACAATGATTAGAGAGAATAACATATCATCCTCAATCTCATATCATCCTCATTCTCTTATAATTTCGTCAACTAAATTACCACCAGACGCCACCGAAACAAACTTTTATATAACAAGGAAACTTCCTCAAAACATCACATTGGAGAAAGGCTAATACAACCCATCATCCTAAAGACCCACATGGTCATCCTACTGACCCATATTCGCCCAGATTCGCCTAAGCATAAGAGAGGGCATGCTCTTCGGCTAATACATAGAGAACATTTTGAAATATGATACTAAACTCACTTTTAAGAAAGACTCTTAATCAAACTAACCACATGATCAACAGTCAAACTTTTCTTATAAAAGATATATAACATTATTACGAGCACTTCAGTTGACCCAAATTAATGCATATTGAATCTTAAGCAAACCTCCCTTCAAAACATTATCTCTAACAAACTTGACAATACCTTCAATATACTCACAACTAAGTATGGATAGTCACCATTCTCTCCACCCACCTAAACATTTTATACCAAATAGTCGATGCATGCCCATACAAAACAAACAAATGATTATGCAATTTGATTGAGATCTAACAAATAACATATCTCACCCTAGAATGGTTCAATAAGATTCTACGCCTAAGAGTAATTCAACTTGAACAAAATTATCTCATGCGACAATAACCAAGAAAAAGGCACTACTTTGGAGGGGCGGAGTTAGCACTACTTTGGAGGGGCGCAACTCCGCCAAACATTAGCCAATATCTAATTCCATGGGCTTGACCTATGCTCAGGCCCACTGAGACTAAACAGATTATAGGCAGACTTATAGAAAAATCAATATCACTATCAACCTTTTAAATCCACACATTCTCAACATTTGGAATGACCACCCCTCGATAGAGATCTATTTTTAAAATAGTTTGAAAATATGTATAAAATCACTAACTTTGATTTATATGTAATATATTCCGAAATTAATTATAAAGAAATATCATTCAATTATAAATCAAAGTTATTTGTAAACTATTTCAATAATACATTTAATTAATTCTTTAATGTTATGAGCATATTAGCATAATATTTAGGAGTATAATAATAACTACGAATATATTAGTAAATATATCTTTTAATTATAGGATTGTGGATGAGTTTAATTCATATTCAAGGATTAAACTTATTTATAAATTCGCATACTAGTTATATATTGTCTAATATTCGACTCTTAACATTATTATGTAAAATTATGAAAAATAAATATATTTGACTAGCATCTTTTATATTATATTATATAAGTTTTAATTTACGCTAATGTTTTTTTAGAGAATATGTTATTGTCTATTGCAATTTTGTTAAATTCAATAAATTAGACTTTAAATTGCACACATGATCATCATTTATTTAGATTTATATATTAATATAAAATAAGTTTGTTAATATATATAAATTAACTATTTAAAACAATTGCATGCAAAGATATAAGTTTCAATAAAAAAAATGGCATGTTTAAAAATTACTATGTGATAATGTTGTCTTCATATTATTATTACAACAGTAGAATTTTAAACCTATCTTAATATCAACGAGTTGCAAAAATATAGCCATAATTTTAAGATATGCATCAACAAGTATTTATGGCATAGTTAGGGCCGGTTATTAATTATTCATCATACTGGTCCATCGATCCAAATTATTAATATTATCCTTTTCATTTTTTATGAAAAACCTTTTTTTTATCTATTAATAACATCATAAGAAATATATATATATATATATATATATATATATATATATATATATATATATATATATATATATATATATATATATATATATATATATATATATATATATATATATATATAGTATAGAGAACGACTCAAGTGAGAACACTTGGTTATTATGAGAAATGAGAACAATGGATCACGACCATTAAATTTTGATTTTGTTGATTTTAATGGACTGGATTGGTTTCTCTTTCTATGATCCTTAATATTTATTTTAAATTAAGATAGAAAGAGAAACCAATCCAGTTCATTAAAATCAACAAAATCAAAATTTAATGGTCGTGATTCATTGTTCTCATTTCTCATAATAAACAAGTTTTCTCACTTGAGCCTTCCCCATACATATATATATATATATATATATATATATATATATATATATATATATATATATATATATATATATATATATATATATATATAAAAAGGGCATATCATATGAGAATGACATATTTATATGAGAATGAATCTGAACCATTGAATTTTAAAATAAATGCTGGACATTATGGGTGAATTTTTTTTCTCTCTCCTACATTTTAAAATAAATGATGTAGGAGAGACAAAAAAAAAATTCACCAATAATCTCCACCATTTATGAATGATATAAAATACGAGGATAAAGATTATAATTTAAATTATATAATTTTAAATGTATAATAAGGTGAAAATATCAAATACAAATATTAGAGAAGTGTATTTTTGACCTAGTCCATATAAGACATCTCAATATTTTTTTCCTTTTAAAAGAATTTATATATATATATATATATATATATATATATATATATATATATATATATAGGGAGCGTATCCGGTGAGAACTGATATCTATTGTGAGAAACGAGAACTAATGATATGAGCCATCAGATTTAATTAACGAATAGGATTTATTTATTTTATATGGAGATCTCCTTATTTAATTTCCTTTCTACTATGTTTAAGATTACAAATTCTATAATAAAAAAATCTTACCATAAATATTTTTCATTTGTTATTCTAATACTTAATATGAATTAAAGGCTAAATTTTTTCTATTTATTTATTTGAAAAAAGTAAATAAAGGATTTACATTTTTAATTTTCCAACATCAAATAAGCGCCACAATTAGTAAAATATTGTAAAATAATATTCTAACTTGCAAATAAATAAATAAACCAAACTAAAATATAGATCATAATTTCATACTATCTAATATTTTTAATCAAATTAAAATATAGATAACAATTTCAAATTCTCTAATATTTTTAATCAAAATAAAATATAGGCAATAAATCAATAATATGATTTTATTTTAAATAGTCAAAATAGTAGAACTTTCAAAAGTAAAAAAAAAGTTAAAATATAGTTAATAATTTGTAATGCTTAGATATTTTTATTCAAATGAATATATTGGTGATAAATCAATAATGTGTTTTTATTTTAAAATCGTCACAATAGTAGAACATTCAAAAATAAAAAGTTTATTTTATTTTTCATATATTTATTTATACTATAAAATATAGATCAATATATTTGAACATTCAACTTATTTTCATCAAAATAAATATTAGATCAATATAGTTATAATCATGTAATAAATAAAATTATATGAATTATAAAGTATAAATTAAAGAACTATATTAATTTTAAAGTATAAAAAATATTATAAATAAAGTAAACTTTTTATTTTAAATATTTTACCATTGTGACCGTTTTAAATATAAACACATTATTGATTTATTACCAATATATTTTCATTTGGTTCAAAATATTAGAGAATGTGAAATTATTATATTTTAATTTGCTTGATTTATTTATCTGCAAGTTAGGAGATTTTTTATTTTTACAAGCTTTATTATTGTGACCATTTTAAATAAAAATAAATTAATTATTTATTACTTGTATTTTAATTTGATTAAAACATTCAATAATGTGAAATTATTATTATCTATATTTTAGTTTGATTTATTTATTTATTTGAAAGTTAGGATATTATTTATTTTTATAAGTTTCTATATTTCGGAAAATTTTAAATAAATTCTACCATTTTAACAATATTATAATAGTTGAGGTGCATATGGGATGTTGGAAAATTAGAAATTCAAATCCTGTTATTGATTTAGTTTTGTCAACAACAAAAAAAAAATAGAAAAATAATAGTCTTTAATTTATTCTAAATATATTAGAATAACAAATAGAAAATTATTTATGGTAAGATTATATTATTATAGAATTTGTAAATCTTTAAGCATAGTAGAAAAGAATTCAATAAGGTGATCTATCTATAGAATAAATAAATCTTGAGCGTTAATTAAATCAGACGATTGATATCGTTAGTTCTCGTTTCTCACAATAGTTATCAGTTCTCACCGGATACGCTCCCATATATATATATATATATATATATATATATATATATATATATATATATATATATATATATATATATATATATATATATATATATATATATATATATATATATATATATATATATATAATCAATATTTTTAAATAGATATACTTAATAAGCTATCAATTGTTACCGTTAAATATTAAAAACTCTTAACTAAGTAGCTACTAGTACTAGTAGTACAGTACTATTTAGGAGTGACAAATAATTCAATTTTTCTTTGAAAGAAATCAATTCAAAACTTTAATGAGTTTAATTAACCTACTAGCTACTAGCTATTGAACCTAACTTATTAAACTAAAATTTAATTGAGTCATAACTCTAGCTAGCTTGACTGAATTTGAGTTCTATGAGTCTAAATTTTCAGTCTCCAATTTAATTAATGTACTTTAAAATAAGTAAGTTTGACCCTAAACTTGACTAAAGATAATCTTGTCAATACTAACTTAGTTTGAAATTTGAATAATAGTCTCTTCACATCAATACTAACTTAGGTAGATATAAATTTGAGGTCGGCTATAGCGTAGCATAAAGAACATGGACAAGTTCCTTTCATTTTCTAAAAACTACTCCAACAGTTATTGACATAGTTTTTAATACATTTTATTATTATTATTATTATTATATTAATCTTAAATAGATTTTTTTTAAATAACAAAATTTGATAAGAATCTTTTAAATTTGGTTTAAATAAGAATTTTTACTATTTACAATAAAAAATTAATTATAAATAAGAACAAATATAATTTTTATCAAAATTGACTTGAAAATAGTAAAGTCTATAACTCATCCGAGTATATATTAGACATCTACATATCATTATTATTATTATTATATTATTATTATTAAAGTGATTTTTATAGTAATAAAAATATATTTTTTAAAAATTTATCAAAAATAATAAGGTTCAATTATTAAACTCAGCTTTTATATATATATATATATATATATATATATATATATATATATATATATATATATATATATATATATATATATATATATATATATATATATATATATATATATATATATATATATATATATATATATATATATATATATATATATATATATATATGACGTCTCCACGAAACAATTCTTTTTTTAAATAAAGAGAGACTTAAAAAGAAACAATGGACATTTTTAGAAGTATAGTGATCTGATCCTGTTATTTTCAAGAACAAAAAGATGATCGAAGAGGTTGAAACGATTGTTGTGCCGTCGTGGAGTTGAGTTCTGATTTGGTGGATTGTGTAACACCCCATATTTTCCATTTTAATTTAATTGAGATTTAAATTAAATAATTGAAATTTTGTGGTATTTTAATTTAACATTGGAGAATTATAAAGAAAAGGCTATTGGGCTTAGTGTTGTGTTTAGTGAAAGATGGGTGCTAAGTGATAGGCTCTTACTAAGTGAATTTCCTTACTTTTCATAAAATAGAGGATTTTTATGGAAAAGAGATAGAAAGCCAAAAAAGAAGAGAAAAAGCCAAGTAGAGAGAAGACAGAGTACGTGAAAGAGGAGAAGAAGAGGAAGAGAGCACCCAAGCAAGTTTTGAATTCAGATAAGGGGGACTCTTCCAATTATCATTTATTATTGGGTTGTAGATGGTAGTATTGAATTGGGGATATTGTTCGTGTTAATTGTGATGTATGTTAGGTTTTAGGATTTTGAGGTTTTAGATTCAATTGTATGTTGTGGTGCAATAGAATGCGTATGAATGATTATGGATGTCAACTGAATTTATGTGATGTTAGGAATATGCTAAATGACTGAATTTGGTGAGATTTTGGTGTGAAATTCGTATGGATATGAAATGGTATGAGTAGAGGGACTGAGATGTTGTCAAAACTGTGATTTTTGGTTCTGCTGTAACCGGTTACACCTGACAATTTTAGAAAATTTAATTCTTGTAAAACTCTTATCTTTTGAACTGTACGTCCGCTTTAAGCGCCGTTTTGAGTGTTGTATCCATAATTAAAAATCCTATCTAATTAAATAACATTTTAGAACAGTAGCCGGTTTTATTTTTAAAACCTAGATTAAATTATTTTGGTGATGTTATGCATTGTTGACATATGTGGCATTATGTAACAATGTGATCGATGTGATTATGATATGTCTATATTGTGATTGTGGTGATTTGTTGTGATTGATATATGATTAGTTATTGGATGATGCTGAGACATGTACATACTTGTCATTGATGATAATGGTGATGTTGTAAGTATGTTATGTGTGCATTCATTCATAAACCATATGGTGGCTGAATTCAGAAGATGTGTTGGATTAGTGAGGACATACTTCCCATTGTGTGGAATTTGTGCCGGTTGGGCCGTATCTTGAAGATGTTGGATCAGTCGGGTGGGTTAATCTCACGTTTGGTACCCCATGCATAGTATCAGTACATTACATATGCACTATTATTATGACATGATTGAATGGCTTCCAGTGTTGTATCCGGTGATGTAATTGCGTTATTGTTGATGAATATTTTCTTGAAAACCTGAATACATGCAATTGGGTGAATGATAAAATGATGATATATTATTGTTTATGATCTAATAACACTTGTTAATTGTGAATGAGACTCACCCTTACATGTTGATATTTTTCAGATTAAGGAGTAGCGGCATCTTGAGTTGGTGAGGATAGCTCATAGGCTAGTCCATAGTTCGTGTCGAGTCATGCTCTGATTTGTAACACAGGGGAACGATAGACTTAGAGTTACTTATGATACTTTATTTTTGCTGTTTTGAATTATGTATCGTTTGGTTTATGTTTTGGTGATGTCTTACGATACCGTTGAATGATATTCCGCTGTGTTGATCATGAGTTTTGATATTTTGTGGATCATTCCTAATAAAGCATGACAGATGGTTTATGGTTTTAATTATTTTTCTTAATTGTGACACCCTTGTTTCATATTTACTATGATTATTATGGTAGTTTCCGTAGGGGTGTAGAAGAGTGTTACAATAGTGGTATCAGAGCATAGTCGGTCATTATGACCAGAGTCTTAGTGTCAGTCTTTCCCTGTATATGAGAATAGTG
The DNA here is from genome assembly GCF_029867415.1 of Vicia villosa. Lineage (NCBI taxonomy): Eukaryota > Viridiplantae > Streptophyta > Magnoliopsida > Fabales > Fabaceae > Vicia > Vicia villosa. Next base: position 14,440,067 of record NC_081183.1, on the reverse strand, counting down.
CGAGTTGACACTGTAGATACTTTTGTGCTAATAGAAATTATTTTGTGATTATCAGAACAATGGCAGGAAGAGGTGGAAGAAATGATGATGCGATCGCTGAGACTCTAGGTATGATTGTTGGCGTGCTGAGAGGAAATGCCAATGGTGCTGGGATTGGTGCGAACAGGCAATTGGCAGAATTTCAGAGGAACTATCCTCCATTGTTCAAAGACACTCACAACCCTAATGGTGTTCAGAAGTGGCTGAAGGAAATTGAAAGAATCTTTCAAGTGATCGATTGTGCAGAGAATGTGAATGTGAGGTATAACACTCACATGTTATCCGAGGAAGCTGATGACTGGTGAGTTGCTACCAGAGCTGAATTGGATTCTTACAGTATAGCAATTACTTGGGCCATATTTAAGAGGGAATTTCTGAGGAAGTACTTTCCTAAAGATGTTCAGGGAAGGAAGGAAATTGAGTTTTTGGAATTGAAACAAGGTAGTATGACGGTGCCGGAGTATGCTTCCAAATTTGTTGAGTTGGCTAAGTACTACGTGCACTACAAAAATGATGAAGCTGGTGAATTCTCAAAGTGTATCAAATTTGAGAATGGTCTTCGTGACGAGATCAAGCAAGGCATCAGGTATCAGAGGATTCGTCGATTTTCTAATTTAGTAAACTGTAGCAGAATCTTTGAGGAGGATAACCTTAGGATGAAGTCATCTTACTCTCGCGAGTTGGTTGACAAGAAGGGTAAGAAACCTGTGGATCGAGGTAAGCCATATGGTAAAGGAAATCCAAGAGCTGGTGATGGGAAAAGGCCTAGTGGGGGAGATTATGGGGCTTTTGTTAGATGCTATAATTGTGGCAAAGTCGGACATCGTAGGAATGAGTGTAAGGCTGAACAGAAAACGTGCTTCAAGTGTGGTAAAGTGGGTCATGTTGCTGCTGACTGTAAGATGAAGACTGTGACTTATTACAATTGCGGAGAAGAGGGTCACATCAGTCCACAGTGCACAAAACCAAAGAAGAACCAATCTGGCGGAAAGGTTTTTGCTTTGTCTGGATCAGAGACTACTCTAGAGGATAGATTGATTAATGGTACGTGTTTCATACATGGCACACCTTTAATTGCAATTATTGATACTGGTGCGACTCACTCGTGTATTTCATTGGATTGTTCTAAGAGATTAAATTTAGAGATATCTAGTATAAATGGAAGTATGGTTATTGACACTCCTGCGTCGGGTTCAGTAACTACTTCATCTACATGTTTTTGAACTGTCCTATTGATATATTTGGTAGAATGTTTGGAATGGACTTAGTGTGCCTTCCGCTTGAACAACTTGACATTATTTTGGGGATGAACTGGTTGAAATTCAATCGAGTTCATATCAATTGTTTTATGAAGACGGTTATTTTTCCTAAAGAGGCTAGTGTCGAGGACTTAGCGATGACTGCGAGACAAGTGGGTGAGGCGGTTAAAGACGGGGCAGCCGTGTTTATGTTATTTGCATCAATGGAGATGAAGGGAAAATCAGTGAGTAGTGAATTGCCAGTGGTGTGTGATTTTCCGGAAGTTTTTTCAGAAGATGTTAGAGAGTTGCCGCCTGAGAGAGAAGTGGAATTCGCTATCGAGTTGATTCCTGGAACTAGTCCTGTGTCGATGGCACCTTATAGAATGTCGGCGTCTGAATTGGCTGAATTGAATAGTCAATTAGAGGAGTTGCTTGAGAAGGAATTTATTCATCCTAGTGTTTCGTCGTGGGGTGCGTCGGTGTTGCTAGTAAAGAAGAAAGAAGGTTAATTTGATGAGACTATGTGTGGATTATAGACAGCTGAATAAAGTTACTATCAAGAATAAGTATCCGTTGCCAAGGATTGATGATTTGATGGATCAACTGGTCAGAGCAAGTGTATTTAGTAAAATTTATTTGAGATCGGGGTATCATCAGATTCGTGTGAAGACGAACGATATTCAAAAGACAGCGTTCAGAACAAGGTATGGTCATTACGAGTATACATTGATGCCATTTGGGGTTACGAATGCACCTGGTGTTTTTATCGAATATATGAATAGGATCTTTCATCCTTATGTTGATAAGTTCGTGGTTGTGTTTATAGATGATATTCTTATATATTCCAAGAATGAAGAAGAGCACGCAGATCATCTTAGAGTTGTGTTGGAATTATTGAAAGAGAATAAGCTTTATGCTAAGCTATCAAAGTGTGAGTTCTGGTTAAGTGAAGTAAGTTTTCTGGGTCATGTAATTTCCAAGGATGGTATTGCCCTAGATCCGGCAAAGGTAGAAGCGGTATCTCAATGGGAAGCTCCGAAGTCTGCTTCAGAGATTCGTAGTTTTCTTGGTCTTGCAGGTTACTACAGAAAATTTAAAGAAGGATTTTAGAAGTTAGCATTGTCGTTAACTAAGTTGACTAGAAAGGGTCAAACATTCATTTGGGATTCAAAGTGTGAAGAAGGATTCCAAGAGTTGAAGAAAAGATTAACTAGTGCTCCTATTTTGATTTTGCCGAATCCGGCAGAATCTTTTGTGGTTTATTGTGATGCTTCGTTGATGGGATTAGGTGGCGTATTAATGCAGAATCAACAGGTGGTGGCTTATGCATCGAGACAACTCAAGATTCATGAGAGGAATTATCCAACTCACGATTTAGAGTTAGCCGCTGTAGTATTTGTATTGAAATTATGGAGACATTATTTATACGGTTCGAGGTTTGAAGTGTTCAGTGATCACAAGAGTCTGAAGTACCTCTTTGATCAAAAGGAGCTTAATATGAGGCAGAGGAGATGGTTAGAGTTTCTTAAAGATTATGATTTTGGTTTAAATCACCATCCGGGTAAGGCGAACATCGTTGTTGACGCGTTGAGAGGAAGTTGTTGCATATGTCTATGCTAATGGTGAAAGAATTGGATTTAATTGAACAAATCAGAGACTTGAGTTTGATATGTGAAGGTAATCCTAATAGCGTCAAATTAGGTATGTTAAAGCTAACAAGCGGTATCCTTGATGAGATTGGAGCGGGTCAGAAAACGAATGTTGAGTTGGTTGATAAATTAACTTTGATTAACCAAGGCAAAGGAGGTGGATTCAGAATTGATGAGAATGATATCTTGAGATTTGGTAATCGAGTATGTATCCCTGATGTTTCCGAACTTAAGAAGAGTATTCTGGAGGAAGGACATCGTAGTGGATTAAGTATTCATCCTGGTGCTACCAAGATGTATCATGATTTGAAGAAGCTGCTTTGGTGGTCTGGAATGAAGAAGGAAATATATGATTTTGTTTATTCTTGTTTGACTTGCCAGAAGTCAAAGATCGAACATCAGAAGCCGTATGGGGCTATGCAACCGTTATTTATTCTGGAATGGAAGTGGGACAGTGTATCCATGGATTTTGTTTCCAGCTTGTCGAGGACTGTTAAGAATTGTGAAGCTATTTGGGTTATTGTGGACAGATTGACGAAGTCTGCTCACTTCATACCGATGAGAATGGATTATTCTATGGAGAAGTTAGCTCAACTGTATATTGAGAAGATAGTAAGTCTGCATGGCATTCCTTCAAGTATTGTGTCAGATAGAGATCCAAGGTTTACATCGAGATTCTAGGAAGGTTTGTAGAAAGCGTTGGGTACTAAGTTAAAATTGAGTTCTGCTTATCATCCGCAGACTGATGGTCAAACAGAGAGAACGATTCAATCGTTAGAAGACTTGTTGCGCGCTTGTGTGCTAGAGAAAGGTGGTGCTTGGGATAGTTACCTACCTTTGATTGAATTTACTTATAACAATAGTTATCATTCGAACATTGGTAAGGCTCCGTTTGAGGCTTTGTATGGTCGAAGGTGTAGGACGCCACTATGCTGGTATGAATCTGGTGAAAGTGTTGTAATTGGGCCAGAGATTGTTCAAGAAACTACAGAAAAGATTAAGATGATTCAGGAGAAAATGAAGGCTTCTCAGAGTCGTCAGAAGAGTTACCATGATAAGAGGCGGAGAAAACTTGAGGATAGGGAGATAAGAGCATTTTTATGGCTTGGAAATGTATCTTGGTAAGCCTAGGGAAAATTCTTGTATTTTTCTGTCTGGCTTGAGAATCCTATCTATTTTTTGAGTCAATAGCACGATAAATGTCTTTAACATTGCAATTGAGTGTTCTTAATGGTTCTCTGGATGATTATTTTTTGTCAAGCGTGGTTTATTGGAGTTGAGATCTAACCTTTCCTCCTATGGGATAGTATCTTACTTTGATTTTCTCTTTTTATTTCAATTTATTTTTTGTTTGGTTGAGTTTTGACTTGGATATTTTTGCTCTTTTTATGATTTTTGGATTCCCGATTCAATACTTCTTATAGCTATTTTTATTCACCTGTTGTATCTGTGAAAAGATATATATATATATATATATATATATATATATATATATATATATATATATATATATATATATATATATATATATAGGGAGCATATCAAGTGAAAGCATTTTTAAATGAGAGATGAGAGAAAGAGAGAGAATGTTAATACATTAATGAGGCTATTAATTTCTCTCTCTTGATGAATCCAATGGTCGATATTTCTTCCTCTCATCTCTCATTTAAAAATGCTCTCACTTGATATGCTATATATATATATATATATATATATATATATATATATATATATATATATATATATATATATATATATATATATATATATATATATATATATATATATATATATATATATATATATATATATATATATATATATATATATATATATATATATATATATATATATATATATATATATATATATATAAAATTCTTTCATCACTAAATTTAGAAACGAGCTTAGACATTTTCAAATTTTTGTTATCTAAATTTCCCTCACTAGTTTTATATATGTTTTTAGTGAAACAAATTTAGAGAGGAAAACCTAGAGGTTATAGTGAAAACTTAATTTTAAGTATTTTTTTATTCAATCATATTATATACCTAATGTATTAAACAAGTAGTTTTTCATAATCTCTTATGTTGCATTAATTTGTATCTATTATTCAGATGCACATATAAAGAGTCTAATCTCACACTAAAGGACTAGCATTAGGATGAGGTAATGCAGAAGCCTACATAGAAGTAATAGAAAGCTTTGTTGCTTTCTACAATATGGAACATCAATTGACACTAGTGAAAGAAATAACATAGAATTTATAGTTACCATGGACTCTATTTAACTTGTAATGCATAGAAGCACTTAGCTATGTTAATAAGGTAAAAAGCAAGTTGTCATCCACAATGGTTCATTAATTATGGAGTTTAAATACTCTTTATTTCTAGTTACTTGTAGTTTTTTTTATAAGAAAAACGATAAATTTTAATATTCTTGATATTATTATTTCTCATTTTATTGTAATATTTTTAATTATTTATTATATCATTTCGTATATTTTTCTTTCTATAATAAATAAACTATGGTATTATTGAAAAATCAATAATCAATGTTATATTAAAATTTCAAATTATAAACAAATGCAAATAAAAAGTTTTTACATATAAGATAAATAATAAAAAGCAGAGAGAATACTTTCACTGTCTTAAAATATATGATTAGTTTTAATTTTCAATATATTAGTTTCAATTTTTAAATAAAAAAATGTAAGTTATATTACTTTTATTTTTTAATCTAATATTTTTCACTTTACTTTTATATTAAATGTAAATATATCAATACATATAAATAATATTTTAATAAATTTATTTTTCATTTTTTTTAAAATGGATTGATTGACCAATTATGTAAATTACTGCGATAATAAATTCTCTTTATCATGTAAAAATTGTCATATTTTGATTGTGAGTGAGTGATTTTTTTATAAATTATTTTAATAATTAAATTAAAATATTTATTAATTAAGACTAACAAAATATTTAAATATAATAAGAGTTAATAAATAAAAATCTAATAATAAAAAAGAAAAAATTATAATAATATTGTAAAGTAATAAAAAATTAAATATAAAAACATACTACTTACTGAGTCTCACAATCAGTGATTTATTTAAATTTTTTATTGAAAAAAATATATAACAATATAGAAAAATATTTTTATTAAATATAAGTGAACTCAAAATGATCTTGAATATAAAATAAAATATATTAAATTAAGTGTGGTGCAAAAAATATTAATTAGAAGATATAATTAATATTATAAAGAAAAAAAATAAGTGTGTTTTTCCTTATGAGAAGGATAAATTGTTAAGTAATTAATCACCAAGAAGACTTGAGGTGCCTAAAAAGGTGAGCACTTATAGCTTGTGTGACCAAGGGTAATTGAATTCCATGGAAAACTTTTTATAGTAAACATTGAATTATGAAGGGGTGTTTTGATAATTTTCCATGATAAAAGAGAATTTATGAGGGTGGGGGCTCTAGGGTTGCGGCAGGGGATCTTGAATGATATGGTGTATGAAAAGACAAAAGAAGGGTCCCTAGATGAATAAAAATGGTAAAAATAGAAAACATAAATGTGAGTGCTTGTTGTATTTTTGTGGTGTGTGTGAGTGGATCCAACACACTCATATTGGCTGCAGAAAGGACAATGGGGACACAAACTTAAATTTTCTTTGATCTTTGCCAGCTCTAGTATTGCAATGGTCCAGCATTGTATTAATGAACCTATTAAATGAATAACTATTACACATGTCAATGTTATCAAAGTCTCACATGGTTGATATTTCTTAATATTAAATCAACATAACTAGTGAATCCTTTATATAAACTTTTTTCACATTGGATTGCCATAGAACTTTGTCACTTAATATGTAATATTATTAGTATTACCAAGTTTTCAAAATAATATAATTATTTATTTTTTAAAAAGTAAAGTTAAAATTACACTCATTTTTAATTTTTAACTCAACATTAATTACTTTATTTTTTTAAATATAAACACCTAATTTAATTAAAAATGAGTCATTTTTAAAATATTAGATACATTATTATTTCTTTTCTAAATAAATTTAAAATTAATATTCTTAAGTTTTGTTTGGTGTGCAAGATTAACATACCTACTGTGAGATATTGGATCGAACTCTAGTATGGCCGAAGGGTAGCTTCTTGGTTCGACAGGATTAAGCATGAAGTCGAAGGTTGTTCACATGCTTGTGTCGAAGATGCTAGGGTTGTTAGCATGTTAAATTAGGTTTTAGTGTTTAAACCCTAATTTGTTAAGTTAGCTTGTTTATTAAGTTGGCTTGTTTAATGGGCCTTGTGGAAAAAGCCCATTAGTTAGTATGTTAGGTTTTATTATAAATAGCATACTAGTCTCTCATCATTGCTAAGCTGCAAATCCTAATTTAGGGTGAGAGAGGTTATTTGTTATTCTTGTAAACTTGTAATCTTGTTTTAAGAGAAAGTGAAAGAATAGCAGTTATAACCAATTCTTGTGTTCCTCTTCTTCCTTGTCCTTTATTCTTCCTTGTTTTATACTTTGTTCTTGGCATTGAATTCACAACAAATTGGTGCGGTGAGCGTGGAGAAGATGCCGTCAACAAAGTATGAGATTGAAAAATTCACCGGAGTGAATGATTTCGGTCTGTGGCGCTTGAAGATGAAAGCCCTACTGGTTCAGTAGGGTTGTTTGGAAGCGTTAAAGGGAGCTGCGGCTATGGACGTTGCGTTAACGAAAAGAGAGAAGACATTGCCAAGTTGCAAGTTTTTCCACTGTATGCAGTTGCTAAAAATGCATGAAGAAAGCTAGTTGTTCCCTTGATGTTGTAGAGTTAGATCCAAGGTGGAGATTTGTGAGATATTGGATCGAACTCTAGTATGGCCGAAGGGTAGCTTCTTGGTTCGACAGGATTAAGCATGAAGTCGAAGGTTGTTCACATGCTTGTGTCGAAGATGCTAGGGTTGTTAGCATGTTAAATTAGGTTTTAGTGTTTAAACCCTAATTTGTTAAGTTAGCTTGTTTATTAAGTTGGCTTGTTTAATGGGCCTTGTGGAAAAAGCCCATTAGTTAGTATGTTAGGTTTTATTATAAATAGCATACTAGTCTCTCATCATTGCTAAGCTGCAAATCCTAATTTAGGGTGAGAGAGGTTATTTGTTATTCTTGTAAACTTGTAATCTTGTTTTAAGAGAAAGTGAAAGAATAGCAGTTATAACCAATTCTTGTGTTCCTCTTCTTCCTTGTCCTTTATTCTTCCTTGTTTTATACTTTGTTCTTGGCATTGAATTCACAACACCTACTATATCATATTGTCTGAATTTGATGTTTGATGAGACAAAATGTTAATCTTAATAGTATTGTCTTCTCTCGGTTTATTGATTCACATTTTAAATTTTGTATGAATTGGTCAATTAAATAGGATAATTAGGGAGAAAAATAGTACTTAATTTGTAATAGGTTTGAAGTACTCGCTTAATATATTTTTGTAAGACAATTATGTCTTTTAAGGAATTTTGAGAATCAGGTCTCTAATTTTATGATTATGTTAGTTGGGGTTTTTTTGAGTATATGTTGTTGCATTTTGGGCTCGATAATTAGTGGTGTGTGCTTATTTGTTTATTAGTAACCTTGACGTCCTTGTTAATGGTAGTCCTAAGCAAGGTCATCTATTTTTCTTTTTTTTTTGTTTCTTATGGTGGTTGAGGATTTGAGTGATTTGTTGGATAAGGCGGTATCTCTTGGTCTCTTTTCGGATTTGAAAGTTGGATCCTCTGATCTTGTTGTTTCTCATTTACAACATGGCAATGATACGCCTATATTTGGAGAGGCAATTATTAAGAATCAATGTGCTATTAAATCCATCTTTCAGGGTTTTGAGTTATCTTTCGACCTTTAAGTGAACGTCTCTAAAGCTAAGCTGATAGGTATTAACGTTGTCCTTGGTTTTATGCCTCTACTTGATGGTTTCTTGCTTTGTAAGAAGGAGTTTTTGCCTTTCAAGTTTCTCATATTGCCTATAAGTGCGAACCCTTATAATTTGTCTACTTGGGATCCCTTTATCAAGTCCATCTTAAGAAGGATTAATTTGTGGAGAAATCAGTATGTTCGTTTAGGTGGGTGAGTGGTATTAATCAACTTGGTTCTCAAAGCTATCCTTATTTTTCTTTTTATTTCCTTAAGATATCATTTAAGGTTTGGATGTTGATTGTGAAATTGCATAGAACGTTTCTTTGGGGAGAGGTTAAAGGTTTATGAAAATTTTCTCAGGTTCGGGGGTTTAAAGCTCTTTAAACTTAAAAGACAATGAGGGATGAATGTTAGAGATCTTCATCTGGCCAACCTATTCTATCTTGGAAAATGGAGGTGGAGGTTGATCTAAGGATCATGATTTATGGCGTGTAAATTTAGCGACTAGATATGGTACTTTGATTGTATGATCCACTGATGGGGGAGATACATATATTTTCAAAGGAACCTAGTTGTGACGGAAAAGTATTTCCCTTCTCCATTCGGATCTCGAGGCCTCTTCTAATTGTTTTTAGACGATATGTCTAAGATGTTAGATGGTTTTCTCTTACTTACTATTTAGAAGACCATTGGCCCCAAATATTTTTCTTTTAGATCTAAGTAATCTTGGAGTATAAAACCAATTATGTGGGGATAACGGGTTGTTGGAAGGATGTTTTTGGGTTTGAGATCTTAGATGGAAGACATGTATGTTTTTCTAGGAGAAGAAATTGGTTAGTAATCTTATTTTATATATTTAGGGTGGCACCCCATTGATGTGAAGATGAGTGGTGGTGCATCATGTTGAGGATGGATTTTTCTCGGCTAACATTATTTATTCAGTTTCTTCAAATAGTTATTTTTAGTTTGATTATCCCCTATCAAGTGTTGGTCAAATCATTCTTGTTCTTTGGAAGAGGTGGAACCCGCCTATGGTGATTGTCTTATCTTGAAAGTTAATTTTAGATAGGGTTTCCACCAGAGTTAATCGTTTTACTTGTCCTATAATTATCGATCTGATAATCATTTTGTATGGTCAATGCTAGGGGTCTAAGGAGACTTCCAACCATATTTTCATAACGTATATGGTATAAGATTGTATTTAGTATACAATCTTTAGGTTGTTAGGGTTGTAATTGGTGATTTCTAGATAGTTGAGCTCTTGATTGAGTTAGTCTGGTTCCTCAATGATAGGTATAGGTTCATATATGAGTTAATTTTAGTTTTACACTTTGTAATTAGGAATATTTAGAAATTTCTAAATAACTACATTTTCTCAAGTAAGATAACAATAGAGGAGGATAGTTTAATCTTCTTATCTTAGAAAAGATATTTGGGTAAGATAATGGATTCCCATTGTAATTTTTATGAATGGGTGTTGGAACTGCCACATGTTTGGACAAGTAGAGGTTTTTGGGTGTGCCCTACATGTTGAAGGAGGGTTGTTTGTTTCCAGTAGGAAATTTTGCATTTCGGTTCGCTTTTAGGTGTTGGCAGGTTTTGAATTTCACGTCTTGGTGGTGGGTATCTTAAAACTAGGTGTTCAAAGTCATAATTTTGTTTTGGTTTTTCCTCTAATCATTCCTGCTTATTGGTGGTTTGATCCCCCTCTATCTCTCTCCCCTCCCTGGTTGAACAATTTTTGGGGTACCTCTAGTGTTTCCTTTATCTCTTTCTTGGTTGAACATTTTATGTGGTATCTCTAGTGTATTCATATATAGGACATGCTTTATGCCCCTCGACGATGTACCTAGACAAATTATCATATGTAGGAAAGCCATTGATTATGCAAAATAAATGGCACACATCTTAAATTTATCACCCGTATACACATCACCAACGTCAACGCCTTCCTCCCAAAAAAACTTAGACCTTTAATCAATGTAGTTAAATAAGCATCTATGTCGTTCCATGTCTATTTTGGACCCGAACTCATCAGAGATAACATCACATATTTACGTTTCATGCACAACCACGAAGATAGGTTCTAAATTAGGAGAAGATTAGACCATGAAGTATGGTTAGTACTCATATTACCAAACGAGTTCACTTCGTCAGCGGCAAGTCCAATCCTAAGGTTCCTTAGCTCAAGGGTAAAATCTAGAAACAACGAATCCATTTTATTTTGATGCAATGAATCCGCTACATGAAGAATTTTTCCATCGCATAATCTTTCATATGTATGTCATATAGTATTATTTGTGTAACACCCCAAATCTACCCCGCAATTATAAGCGAAAATCAGAGTGCATTTAAAAACCTTCATCAAACGATGGGATGTCACAATTCGACTTAACCAAACAAACATACTTATATTGCATTTAATAAAGATACATAGCATTCGGAACAAAACTTCATTCACCACTTACAACTTAAACTTATAAACACCTTTCAATTCAACTTAACACAAATGTCATCATGGAATACAATAATCATATAATAACGACTAATCCCCCCGAGTGCTACGTATCAGAGAAATGGACACCAACTCGACTTGCCATAAAGCAACATAAAGGCTTCACATAAATAACCTCGGACCTCCACGACTAATCTTGAGTACCTGCCCATTTCCCATGGTAGGGGAAATATCAGCAAACGGGTGAGATATCTTACAATATAAAGGAATGCATGATAAATAATATAGGAGATATAGATCATACATAATTTCACCACTTAGTATCACATAACATCTTACAACAAGTTTCACCGCATAACAACTTATCAATATAATACAACTTTTAAAACGGCAACGATGTCATTAATCACATATTCAAATATACAAGTATGATATCAAATAGGCCACAACAAACATATCATTATCACGTCACAACAAACACCTCGTCATCTCAACAATCCAAAAACAATTCAAATGCAATTCAAATGCGACTCAAATGTGACTCAAACTTATGCATATGCATGTGGTACCATTGGAGTAAAACTCCCGTCTCAAACAGTTTTCCATTGGGCCATCTCAAACATTTGCCACAAGGGCCGTCTCAAACATTTGCCACAAGGGTCGTCTCAAACAATGCAATGGATGCGACTCAAATGATGCACATCTACAAACATAACTTAAACCACTTAATTAACTTAAACGACATAATCAACTTGAACGACATAATCAACTTGAACAACATAACCACATCAACTAAACAACATCAACTCAATGCCAAGGTTCTATGGCAATAACCGTATCATAGTAATTTACCACATCTTAATCACATCATCACATCATATCGACATACAACATCTATTCAACTTCATTCTTATCAACATAATACAACTTATCAATAGTGACCATAGGGTCTACAACAACAACGACAAATTCATCATGTTATAGCAACAATAAAAATTCAACATATTGCACAACAACAACAAACATCAACATGTTACAACAACAACAGAAATTCATCATGTTACAACAACAACAATTCATTATATTTCACAACAACAACAACAAACATCAACATGTTACAACAACAACAGCAATTCATCATGTTACAACAACAACAATTTATCATGTTAACGACAAACATCAACAATTCATGATATCACCAACAACATCAACAAATTCGTCATATTCCTTAATTCAAGTAATCATCGTAACACGTTATATTCAACTTCCTAATAAATACATATACATTCTTAATTCATCACATGGCATCGTCGTCGACTCATACATATCAAATACACACAATTAATCACATATAGCATACAACATCTTTATCAATTATGCATATCATCACATACCTCATTATCTCATCATAAGGAAGGAACATATTATCATTTCAATAACATTGTATCATCATAAGAAAAACATACATCAAGTTATACCACAACATGGTTATGTCAATTCATAACAAAGAGCACACTTCGCATGTTAACACGACATAGTTCATCACTTATTCCTAATAAACACAATAGGAGACTATATCATATGAATCATTTCATTACATCATGGTATAGTTTGTTACGTTAGCTTTCCAACGCTTCGAACGACGCATAAAACGGAGTTACGGATCAAAAGTTACACACATTCGAATTTTTCTCAAATCTGCTTCCAGTCGCGCCGCCACTCTACAGACGCGCCGCGAGCTACAAGGCAGTAGCCTACCAACTACTCAGTTTGCACCGTGAACTATTGCCCGCGCCACGATCGCAGTGCAGGAACTTTTCCCTGTACGCGTTCAGCACATCCCCCTTCTCATCCCAACACCCAAATTCATGTTCCAGCTCAAAATTGCACACAAAATTCTCATGCATATCATATATACAACACATAAGGACCTCTATAATCATCAAAACCTCATTAATCATGCAAATCTATGAATTTCACCCAAAATCTCAAAAGCTAGGTTTTCATTTTCTTTCCACTAAACATACTACAATTCAGAACCCACACATAGAATCATGGTAAGAAGCATTATAACATATCATTTCCATCAATACATACAATATTACCCAAATTGATTTCACTCAAACCAAACAATTTCAAACTCACACATTCATGGAGAATAACATACAATCTAACCCACCATAAACATCTTCACGCCAACCCTTAGAAAGTAATAACCCCACCCTTACCTTAGCAAAAGCTTCACTTCCTTCGATGGAGCTCTTCCTCTTCATGCCATAGCTTTCCCTCTTCCTTCCCTTCTTTCTCTTCTTTCTCTTCTTTCTCCACAAAATGAGTTATGAGGACAAACCTCTAAAACCCTAACTCTTACTATCATTCTTTTCTTAATTGGGCTTAGCCCACAATCCAATCTCTTATGTCATATTTGTTTCACTTAGGCCCAATTCATAATCTCTCTTTAATTACTCAATTAAGCCAAATAACACACATAAATAATTAACCGCACAACATAACCAAATATTATTTCCAATAATATTCTATATTTACCATCGATACATAACTTTAACAGTACTAACTCACAATTGTATTTCTCTGACTAATCTGACTAATTAATCTGACCATGACTTAACTGCTCAAATCAACATATTAATCCATTACATTTGTAGAATAATACCGATAAACCTCGACTTCAACTAATTCCAATGAATAAATCCTCGATCAATTTAATAAAATAATTAATTAAATTCGGGGCGTTACAATTTGCGTCATTTATAATAGCAAATAGTTGATAAGTGTCAAATTATAGTTTTTTTTATATAGTTTTGTGGCACTTATCGATTCTTTTTCCTTAACTTGTGCGTGAATGTGTATGTTTTTGTTATATTTATACATATTACGTATTCTTTGAGTTTTCAATTCATTTATGTACCGTTTGACTGTTTTTCATTCAATTTATAGGTATAGTTGCATATTGGAGCCTTAAGCAGTAAAGTGTCGAAAAACACGGCTTCACAAATGCAAATTTTGGAGAAAGTAAAGACTGGTGGCACTAGGCCCCTTCGCAAGAGCGCTAAGCGCGCCTGGCCCTCTAAGTGCGGTCCCCTTTTTCTTCCCAGATATTTTCAATAAAGTGGCGGCTCGTTAAGCCCAGTGAGCCCGATTAGCGCGGCTGCGTGAATTTTGCCTATATCTTTTCATTTTCAGCATAGTTTTAGGTTATGTTTTGGAGTTTTTTGTCCCAAATCCATTAATCTAATTCTTAGGTTAGACTAACTTAGAAAACAACAATCGGGTCTTGCATGTGGATGATCGGAGGTGGATTTCTCATCAATCGGAGCTGACAACCTATGAGATGTTTGGTTTTTCTCTCTTCCTCTTTGTGTATTTCTCTTTTGTTGGGTTTGTATGTATGTTTACTCTGAACTTAGGTATATTTATCGCTCATTGCATCATAAAAAACATGCTTTACAAGTCAATCTTGATGCTTTCCTTAACCTTTTTGCATTTATGTATGGATTTGTGTTGTTGTAGAAATAGACATCACAAGTCTTGATTAGGGAATGAAATTGTTAGACGCTAGGCTTAAGGATCTAGAGGGGGGTGAATAGATCTCTCAGAGTTTTTCGGAATTATTTCAAACTTAAGTGAAAGCGGTTCTGAATCGACTCGCGTCTATTCCGGATCGCTATTGAAAAGGTTGTATATGTGGTGAAACCACAAAATGATTGGGATTAACAATGAAAGGATATACTATTGAAGCAATATGTTACATCAATGAAAAATGATTAACTTCTATTTTGATAAACTTTGTTTCCAATGCTTTGATAATGGATGAAGCAAAAAGACAAACACTTGGTGATAATATTCAAATTGATTGTGATTCAATGTGTGGTGAATTGTGATGTTTACACAAGTTCTTAATACATAATTTTAATACTTGAATCGTTGATCAATTTGCAATTATAACCAAATATGAACAGAACGTAAATGAAAAGATGAAAGCGATAAGAACACGATATTTGTTCAGGCAGTTGTCGATCGTCCTCGCTACGACTACATCTGCCCCCAATTCCAAATGGGAATTGGGAAGTCTTCCATTATTATTGAAAGCAGTTTATACAAAGAAGATAACAAAGCGATAAACAATAAACCGATTTTGTCGATCCTTTGAATCTTCTTCCCCCTTAATCTTGAGCCAGATCAAGGTCTTCCAAGAGCTTCACTTTGATCCCTTTCTGCAGTGTCTTGAATTGCTTGAACCCTTGTTCTTCAATCTTCACACTCAGCTGGATCCTTGATGAAGCCTCTTGATAAAAACCCCCAAAATTCACCAATCTTGGAGGACAAAACCCGCAGATTTTATTCACCAAGAACCCCACAAATCTTCACCCACTAGGAATCTTCAATTCCGTTCCATGGACGTTATTGATCTTAAAGGCTAACCCTCAATGCAAAAATGATTGTGTGTAGTTGTGTTGGAGTCGTGTCGATGATCGAAGATGAGAAGCCTTTGTGTATCTTTCAGTTGTTGGTGTTTTTTCTTCAATAATTCACATTAGATAATATATATGAGAGCTGGTCAGTTGGAGCATAGCAGATCTGCAATTTTGGCCTTTTTGAGCAAATAGGTCGACCTCTTGTAGTGCTTAGGTCGACCTAACAGAACTGGATTCAACTTGGATGAAATTCTTGCCAGTTAGGTCGACCTGTCGAAGGTTTAGGTCGACCAAAATTCTGTTGAAACATGTTCTGAAGACTTTTCTTCAGTTCATGTGAGTCGGCCTAACAGTGAGATATGTAAATTTCATCATTTAAGGTCGACCTGGAGAGTGAGTAGGTCGACCTGTCTGTGGCATTTCTGAATCTTCTATGTTTTCCTTGTTCTGAGTCAACCTAGATGCAGAGCAGGTCGACCTGATTTGTCTTGAATAGCCAAACTTGCTTTTCCTTGAGTTTTTTTGCTTGTGCCTTGTTGCTTGTTTGCTTGTGGAGTTTGCTATGAATCAAAAACTCCTTTGTGAGTATGGACTTGTATTCACATACTCTCCCTTTTTGATGATGGCAAACAAGTAGTGAGAGCTCCCCCGGACTTGTATGCGTAAGCTCCTTCATACTGAGCTCCCCCGTACTCTCAACACCGTCTCAGCACCTATCTCCCCCTTTGACAACATCAAAAGAAAAACAATGAAGGAATAGTAGGAGAGAGTAGATAGAGAAAATAGATATAATGCGAACATGCATAGCATAATAGGTAAAAGGCAAGTAGAGGTAGCATAATATCCAAGCAAATTTAAAAGTACATCCAAGCACACATAATATTCCAACTAATTGAAGGGAAACTAGACTAAGTCCTAGAAAGTTTAGCAAATAAACATAATGATGATGAAATGAAATGCAATGCAATGATGATATGAAGTGTGATGCATCCTAACGCCTGCCCCGTCTTCCTCTTCCTCTTTGAAACGATTGAGGACGATCTTCTTCAACTTGTTCCAACAGATCAAACACGGAGATGTTTAGAGTATTGAAGCTTTGACTTAGATTGGCATGGCGGTTCAATGCAGTCTCCTCAAAATGATTCTGTCTTAAGGTCGAGTTGGATGCAAAATTTTCAAAGTCGCTTTTGTGGTCTTGAACCAAGCTGTATAACGATTGATATTGTCGTTGTTGTTCGTCATAGCGATCTTGTTGAAGTTGTTGTATGTTCTGGAATTGGAGCTGCTGTGTGTCGAAATGCTATTGTTGTAGAAGTTGCATATTTTCCAGCATGGAAATGATGTTGGACTGATCCGGCGGAGGTGGAGCCGTGTATCCCCAAGGAGTTTGTTCCTCTTGAGGAGGGACATATTGCCACTGTGGATCCGTGTCATGAGTTACATCTTCCATAGTGTGATCCTCATCATTTGCTATTTCTTAATCATTTCCTTCTTCTTCATTACCTGCAAGGTGGCCAAATTCCGTAGGATCGTCATAGTTGTATATGACCTTTCTGGTTCCCTTTTGAATAAGATAGTAGGTTTTCCTATCTGGATCCCAATGGTATCCCATGAGGGTTAAGGTTGTTTGGGAGAAATCTTGGGACTGCTTCAAGTGAATGTGGGACAATCCATCGAGTCTCATGCCGAAATGGTTCACGATTGTTTGAATGATCGAGCCATAACATAGAGCAGTAGTCTTCTGCTGCACCTCATGGAACTTGGCAGTTAGAAAGTGTGGCCAGTGTACACGCGTCCTATTTTGCAGCTGATACATTAACACAACTTCATTTCTTTCAATCCTTGAGAATCTGCCTGTTCGTGGTCGAACGACTCGTGAGATAATCCAATTTAGGAGCCTAGGATCTCTCTTTAAGTGCCCAGCTGTGATTGTTTCATTTGGTTTATCAAAGACGGAAGGATCTTTGAGAATTGATTTCATGTAGGCCACATGATCATAGTTGGCCGGGATCTCACCGTCTTCTATACGAACTTCATCTCCTAAAAGTGTAAGGCCAAAGATACTTATCCAGGCCCGTTTGTCAACAACATGTGATCTAGACCCCATCTTAAATCGAAAATTACAACCTTCCTCTCTTGTGAACCCTGCATAGAAAGCCCTAACAGTATTCTCACAGTACGGTGTATCACATTCCAACAGAGGGTGAATATTTTGATGTTGAATCAGACTGACAACCTCAGGAATGTGCATACGTTTAGCAACATGTGGATTATAGATATATTTTTTGACTATCTTCCTCTTTATTTGCCACTTTTCAAAATTTTCTTTGCAATCAGGATGAACAAGGGCTATAGCACTTACCGGTTGAGAGGATGATCCGGATGCGATTTCCTTTCCTTTTCGTGATTTGGGTGCCATGATTGTTGAGGATTTGAGTGAGAGAGATGATGTTTGGCTGTTTTTGAACTTGAGAATTTAGGGTTGGCCGTACACAATGATATGAGAATGAAGAAAAATGGAAATTGGAATGTTTAGTTATTTTTGGGGATGGGTCGGGTCGACCAACAGACCCAAATTTGGGAATTTTTGCAGCAGTAGGTCGACCTAAATAAAGGCTGGGTCGACCTAACAGAAGAATTGAAAAAAGATATCAAATTAGGTCGACCTAAAAGAAGGGTTGGTCGACGTAACTGGGCATTTTTGTTTTCTGTGGAAAAATAACTTCTGTAGGTCGACTCATATGCAAGGTAGGTCGACCTAAATTGCTTCAATTGTTTGAAATGCTTTGGAGATGTTGATATATGATGGATTTATGCTTAGTTACTTGCTTGTATGCCCAAAACATGATATGTTATGAATAATGATGAAATGCATATACAAGTAAGTGAGATATATGGATAATCATACATGAAGTCACTATAAACATGTTAATTGATAGCATATTATAGTATCAATAATATTTTTGGAAGTGAACAACAAACATGTTACCGCCTTCTCACTATGTAAGTGTCTCGTCATCATTTCGCAGAATGAAGTAAAATCCTCTAGTCAATGTGGACTGATGCTTGATTTGATGATGAACTACCTTCATACTAAAAGAGATGTTAGCTTGAGTATATATATATATATATATATATATATATATATATATATATATATATAGAGAGAGAGAGAGAGAGAGAGAGAGAGAGAGTGAAGGAATAAAATTAAGACAACAAACGCATTTAGCTCAAATTAGAGATATCTAATATCCCTAATTCCCTACGAATGTTGAAGAACTGCTCCGTTGCTAGAGGTTTGGTGAAGATGTCAGCTAGTTGCTTCTTGCTCTCTACATGTTCAAATATAACGTCTCCTTTCTCTACATGATCTCTTAGGAAGTGATGCCTTATTTCAATATGCTTGGTTCGTGAGTGTAAAACAGGATTCTTGCTCAAGTTTATGGCACTTGTGTTGTCGCACATGATAGGTATACGATCAAGCTTAATACCAAAGTCAATGAGTTGTTGCTTGAGCCATAATATCTGAGCAGAGCAACTTCCGGAAGCTACGTATTCTGCCTCAGCGGTAGATAATGCAACTGATACTTGTTTCTTGCTATGCCAGCTTATCAATGAATTTGAGAATAGATGACATGTCCCACTGGTGCTCTTTCTGTCGGATTTGCAGCCAGCAAAGTCTGAGTCGGAGAATCCCACCAAATAACACTCATTGCCTTTAGGATACCATAGGCCATATGTAGTAGTTCCACGTAGATATCGTAGAATTCTTTTGACAGCTTTTAAGTGTGATTCCTTTGGACAAGATTGATATCTTGCACACATACATACACTAAACATGATGTCTGGTCTTGAGGCTGTAAGATACAATAGTGAACCTATCATACCTCGATACAATTTCACATCAACCTCTTTACCTTTCTCATCTTTGTCTAGGTTATTATTTGTTGCCATAGGTGTGTCAATCTCCTTTGCCTCACTCATTCCAAATCTTTTAAGCAACTCTGTACAGTATTTGGTTTGACTTACGAACGTTCCATGACTAAGTTGCTTGATTTGTAGACCAAGGAAGAAGTTCAGCTCTCCCATGAGACTCATCTCAAATTCACTCTGCATAAGCTTAAAAAATTCTTTGACAAGTTTTGCATTAGTCGACCCAAATATAATATCATCTACATAAACTTGAACCAAGAGTATATCTTTATCTTTTCTTTTAATGAAGAGAGTAGTGTCAACTTTACCCCTAAAGTATCCTTGACTAAGTAGAAATTTGCTCAAACGTTCGTACCAAGCCCTAGGGGCTTGTTTGAGACCCTATAAGGCACACTTCAGCTTATAGATATGAGTTGGATACATGTAATTCTCAAAGCCGGGTGGCTGAGCGACATAGACCTCTTCATTTATATAGCCATTTAGAAAGGCACTTTTAACATCCATTTGAAATAGCTTAAAAGCTTTTGAACAAGCATAGGCAAGTAAGAGACGAATAGCTTCGAGACGCGCTACGGGAGCGTATGTCTCTTCATAATCAATACCTTCCTCTTGATTGTAACCTTGGGCAACTAATCTAGCTTTGTTTCTAGTAATAACGCCGTTTTCATCAAGTTTGTTACGAAAAACCCATCTAGTGCCGATTACTTGATGATCTCCCGGATGAGGGACTAGGTCCCAAACATCATTCCGTTTAAATTGGTTTAATTCTTCTTGCATGGCCATTAGCCAATGCTCATCAAGTAATGCGTCCTTAGCGTTTTTCGGCTCAACTTGTGAAACGAAAGCAAAATGATAACAAAAGTTACTTATCTTGGAGCGTGTTGTAACGCCCTTTGAAATGTCCCCTATTATGTTGTCAATTGGATGATCTCTCACATTTGTCCAGGACTTAGGAATTTCTTCATTGTTTGAGATGCTTTCTCTTTCATCATCATCATGAGACTCATCTTTCTCTTTCTCAGCATTTTTCTTCACAATAATTTCACTCTCGTCTTCCTTATCTTTGACAATGTCTTAAGTAGATGGACCTGCACTATCAAAAGATAGACTTTTCTCAACAGATTTTGTATAAGATTCATCAAATGACACATGTACTGACTCTTCTACTATAAGTAATCTTTAGTTGTATATCCTTTATGCTTTGCTAGATTGTGAGTAACCAAGAAAGATACCTTCGTCAGCTTTAGCATCGAATTTCCCAAGATTATCCTTACCATTGTTCAATACAAAACACTTGCAACCGAATACGTGGAGATGTGACACATTTGGTTTTCTACCCTTTAATAATTCATATGGCGTTTTGTTAAGTATAGGACGTATTATTATCCTATTCAAAACATAGCACGCGGTGCTAATCGCGTCAGCCCATAAATACTTAGGTAGACTACCCTCATTTAGCATTGTTCTTGCCAACTCCTCTAGAACACGATTTTTACGTTCAACCACTCCGTTTTGTTGTGGTGTTCTAGGAGCTGAAAAGTTATGCTCAATTCCATGTTTATCACAGTATTTTTCAAAAAGATAGTTTTCAAATTCTCCACCGTGATCACTTCGAATTGCAACTATTTTGGTGTTCATTTTATTTTGACATAATCTTGCAAATTGCGTGAAAGCTGGAAAAGTTTGATCCTTACTAGGTAGAAAGATTGTCCAACAAAATCTAGAGTAATCATCGACAATGACAAAACCATAGATGTTTCCACCTATGCTTTTAGTCCTTGAAGGGCCAAAGAGATCCATGTGAAGGAGTTCAAGAGGGCGTGATGTTGAAACCACGTTCTTTGATTTAAAAGAAGTTTTTGTTTGCTTTCCCTTTTGACAAGCATCACATAGATGATCCTTTGAAAACTTTATTTTTGGTAAGCCGATTACTAAATCTTTTGTGAGAACCTTGTTAAGTAAGTCAAAGTTAATGTGAGCGAGGCGTCTATGCCAAAGCCATGAGTCTTCGCCTAGAGCAATTAGACACTTGGTACTTGAATTAGATACTTCGTCCAAGTTTAGCATATAGATGTTGTTTACTCTTAAGCCATTAGACATAATGTCTCTTTTCTTAGTGTGTTCTATTGTGCAATCAGAATTTGTAAAAGTTACTTTAAAGTCTTTGTCGCACAATTGACTTATACTTAAGAGGTTATGTTTAAGACCTTCCACTAACAATACATCAGTTATAGTTGTAGTAGAGGGGTTACCTACACTTCCTTTACCAAGTATAGCTCCCCGATTGTTGTCTCCATAGGTGACATACCCCTTTTTCTTTGCGTGAAACTCAACGAAAAGAGATATGTCTCCCGTCATGTGTCTTGAACATCCGCTATCAAGGAACCACAACCTTTCGGCAATGTCAAGACACTTTTCCTGCAAAATTAATTTAGAGAGGGAGGTCCCCAATTTTCATTGGGTCCTTGGTAGTGAGTACATAATTTGTTGCACTTGGGCATCCATTGAAATACTCCTTTAGGAACCAAAATCCTCCTAAATTTGCATTTTTCAATGGTATGACCCTTCTCGCAACAATAGTGACAGGTAATATGATGAGAATATGCTGTTTTGCTAGTTGATACTTTTGGTACAAAAGTGTGTTTACTATATAAAGGAGTATACGATCTTTTGAACTTATTCGGATCAACCGCATACGTCACTTTTGGTTGTAGAGCCTTGTCTAATTTGGCTTTTAGATTTCTTACTTCTTTTTGCCAAATATGACATGTCCCACAACCAAACCATGATGTAGGATCTATCTCAACTTTATCCTTTTGAATATTTAGCATAGATTGTTTTAAAGCTTCCATATCCTTTTCGGTTTTCTCAACTTTTGATTCAAGATATGAAAAGATTTTCTTATTTGAGGCCAAAAGTTTGAAAGCTTCAATTGCATCTCTATGTAATTCTTCAAAGGCAAGTTTTAATTGAGAATGAGATACTTTATCTACAAGTTCAGGTTTAAGATGACTTACACGTTTCTTTTTCTTGTGTTGATGAGCCATAAGACATAAGTTTGCTGATTCTTCTTCATCGCTTGATGAGCTTTCACTAGATGAATCACTTTCCCATGCTATGTAGGCTCTTCTAGATTTGTTGTGACCTTTGCTTTGGTTCTTCTCTTTCTCCTTTTTAAGGCATGGACAATCCGGTTTATAGTGACCGACTTTGCCACAATTGAAGCAAGGACCTTTGATTTTTCCTTTGTTATTTTCATCTTGTTTGAACTTGTTTGATTGCTTTCTATAGTTGATCAAGCCTTTGTCGGAATGTTTTGCTCCATTTTTCTTTAGGTATTTGTTGTATCTTCGCACAAACAGTCCCATTTCCTCATCATCGGAGTCTTCATCATCACTTGTATCACTATCCTCTAGCTCTTGTCTTGAGGTCTTAGAGCTTGAAGCTTTTAGAGCTATTGACTTCTTCTCTACCTCTTTCTCCATGTTCTTATCTTTCTTTGCCCTTTTCTCATGCATGTCAAGGCATTTAAGATGTTGCTCATGTTCTTCCAGTTTACCCAAGAGAGTGGCGATGTCTAAGGTATTTAGATCGTTTGCTTCCTTTATGGCTGTAACCTTGGGTTGCCATTCCCTGTTCAAACATCTCAAGATTTTGTTAGTAGCAACTGCATTAGAAACAGGTCTATCAAGAGAATTTAAACTATTTTTCAAATGTACGAATCTCTTTTGCATGTTTTCGATGGATTCACCATCTTCCATGTGAAAGAGTTCGAACTCTTGAGTTAACGTATTGATTCTAGCTAGTTTGACATCATCCGTTCCCTCATGGGCAACTTGCAATGTGTCCCACATAGCTTTAGCGGATCTACAATGGGAAACGCGATAGTATTCATCAACTCCTAGAGCTGAGATTAGAATGTTTCTCGCTTTCCAATCGTATCCATATCTCTTTTCATCTTCAGCATCCCAAGTATTTTCTGGTTTTGGAACAACGCCACCAGCTGCATTTGTCATGGTGATCTGAAAGGGACCATTGACAATTGATGTCCAGATGTTCGTATCAACGGCATTGATGTGAACACACATACAATCCTTCCAATAGCCATAGTTTTCACCGTTGAAAACTGGAGCTCTATTGTGATCCCCTTTAGGTCCGGAAGCCATCTTTCCAATAAGTGTTTCACGTAGCACGGAATAAACCAGAGCTCTTGATGCCACTTGTTAGACGCTAGGCTTAAGGATCTATAGGGGGTGAATAGATCTCTCAGAGTTTTTCGGAATTATTTCAAACTTAAGCGAAAGCGGTTCTGAATCGACTCGCGTCTATTCCGGATCGCTATTGAAAAGGTTGTATATGTGGTGAAACCACAAAATGATTGGGATTAACAATGAAAGGATATACTATTGAAGCAATACGCTACACCAATGAAAAATGATTAACTTCTATTTTGATAAACTTTGTTTCCAATGCTTTGATAATGGATGAAGCAAAAAGACAAACACTTGGTGATAATATTCAAATTGATTGTGATTCAATGTGTGGTGAATTGTGATGTTTACACAAGTTCTTAATACACAATTTTAACACTTGAATCTTTGATCAATTTGCAATTATAACCAAATATGAACAGAACGTAAATGAAAAGATGAAAGCGATAAGAACACGATATTTGTTCAGGAAGTTCGTCGATCGTCCTCGCTACGACTACATCTGCCCCCAATTCCAAATGGGAATTGGGAAGTCTTCCATTATTATTGAAAGCAGTTTATACAAAGAAGATAACAAAGCGATAAACAATAAACCGATTTTGTCAATCCTTTGAATCTTCTTCCCCCTTAATCTTGAGCCAGATCAAGGTCTTCCAAGAGCTTCACTTTGATCCCTTTCTGCAGTGTCTTGAATTGCTTGAACCCTTGTTCTTCAATCTTCACACTCAGCTAGATCCTTGATGAAGCCTCTTGATAAAACCCCCCAAAATTCACCAATCTTGGAGGACAAAACCCGCAGATTTTATTCACCAAGAACCCCACAAATCTTCACCCACTAGGAATCTTCAATTCCGTTCCATGGACGTTATCGATCTTGAACGCTAACCCTCAACGCAAAAATGATTGTGTGTAGTTATGTTGGAGTCGTGTCGATGATCGAAGATGAGAAGCCTTTGTGTATCTTTCAGTTGTTGGTGTTTTTTTCTTCAATAATTCACATTAGATAATATATATGAGAGCTGATCAGTTAGAGCATAGTAGATCTGCAATTTTGGCCTTTTTGAGCAAATAGGTCGACCTCTTGTAGTGCTTAGGTCGACCTAACAGAGCTGGATTCAACTTGGATGAAATTCTTGCCAGTTAGGTCGACCTGTCGAAGGTTTAGGTCGACCAGAATTCTGTTGAAACATGTTCTGAAGACTTTTCTTCAGTTTAGGTCGACCTAGTTGTCATGTGAGTTGGCCTAACAGTGAGATATGTAAATTTCATCATTTTAGGTCGACCTGGAGAGTGAGTAGGTCGACCTGTCTGTGGCATTTCTGAATCTTCTATGTTTTCCTTGTTCTGAGTCGACCTAGATGCAGAGCAGGTCGACCTGATTTGTCTTGAATAGCCAAACTTGCTTTTCCTTGAGTTCTTTTGCTTGTGCCTTGTTGCTTGTTTGCTTGTGGAGTTTGCCATGAATCAAAAACTCCTTTGTGAGTTGATAAGTGCCAAAATATCGATATTTTGAGTATGTAAATAGTGGCACTTATCGATACTTTTGTTAACACCGTTTGAATAATTTCCCGTTTTGTATATAAATACGTATACTTTGTGAATAGTTGTATTTTCATATACTTTTATACCATTTGATAGTTTTTCCTTTGTTTTTATAGGTATTCATGCTTATTGGATCCTTGAGGAATAAAGTGTCAAAGACACGGCTTCGATTTCGCAATTTTGGTGAAAGCCCGCTTAGCCACCGTCAAGCGGACTTCCAAAGACTCAAAATAAGGATGACCAAAATCATCATTTTGGGTTCCATTCATTCATTATTGGATAGAGCATTGAATAAGCTTTCCAACGCTTCGAACCGGGCGCAATTCGGAGTTACGGTTCTCGAGTTATGGCGAAAACAAAATCTGATTTTTAGCAGACTCCGCTAAGCGGAGGGGGTCCGCTGAGCGGAGCTCCAGCGGAGCAAATCAGCGTCTGGATGCAATTTTGAGCCCGCTGAGCGGAGGGGGTCCGCTAAGCGGACCTGCTAAGACAGCAGCTCGTTAAAAGGGGCCAAAACACAATTTTTAGGTCATGGGTTGGGTATTTTTGAGTCCCAACACCATCAACTTCATTCTTAGAGTAGAATTGGCTTAGAAAACAACTTCGGAGGTTGCATAAGGATGATCGGGGGTGGATTGAGCGTCGAACGGAGCTGACAAACCGGGAGATTTTCGGTTCATTTCTCTTCTTCTTTGTGTATTTCTCTTTGGTTGGGTTTTGTTTGTATATTTACTTGAATCTTATGTATATTTACCGATTATAATGTTATGTTTAACTTGCTTTACAAATCTGAGTTGATATTATCCTGGATTTTTGCCCTATGCTGGGGATTTGGGGTGCTTTAGAGATAAACTTCTTGAATCCTTATCTAGGATGATTATCTGTTGGTTCTGAACTCTAGAGATAGATTTAGAGCTAGCATTCACCGATTGTATCTGTACTTAATGCTTTCGTGTTTGAGCGGCGCGCGAGAGATCGCCGACGCGAGAATACGGATGTTCTCGTGACTTCGCGTTAGAGATAACCTTAGTTGTGAGATGATCTCGTTTGTGCTCCAGAGATGGACGCTTATGTGAGAGATACCTGATGACATAGATGAGTATCGTAGGTTGAGTATAACGGGTTGGTAAGTGTATGTTTGTGAAGAGTGAATATATTTACATTCCTGATAAGTTATTTCTCTTCTAAGAATGTGTTTATTCTTTTCCTGTCTATATCTTTGTTTACTTTTTGCTCAATCAAACCCGAGTTCGAAACCGTAGAAATTGTTGAATGGCATCTCTCCATCTCTGAGGACGATAATTCCCGGATCAATATTTCCAAATCTTTTCTGTTGCTTGCCCTATACTGCATTCAACAAAATGGCGCCGTTGCCGGGGATGGTTGTGGATTGCATTGCAATAGTTTTCGTGGTTTTGAGCTTTGTATATATCGTATATATTGTATAGTTTCACTTGTATATTTTCACTTGTATATGTTTGCTTGTTTACATTCACAAAATTTTCCTTTTTGTATGATAATAATTGTATTTGCTCCATACATGTACATATGTGTTTGTTTGTGTATATAGTTGTATACTTTCGTTTTTATGTTCGTTTAATCATTGTATATATTTGTACCCGTAATGTTTGTTGAGTGCTTTGGTTAGGACACTTTCTTTAGGCTTGTGCGGTGAGACGTCACCATGGCACGACGAGAGGAGGCTACTTTCCAAACACCGAAACAATAAAGGCGTCGAGCTAACGACGTAAAACAAGCGCTTGTTGGGAGGCACCCCAACGGTTGTAAAGTTTTGTTTATTTTTATGTTTAAGAGGAATTTAGGTGAAGTGGTGTGTGATTGGAACAGCTGGTGCAATTCTGATTTTTCTGAGTTCTGATGTGCCCGCTAAGCGGAACAGAGCTCGCTAAGCGAGCATAGCAGAATTTTGTTTTCCTGCTTTGTACCAGTGGAGTTCTATTCCACTTGGTTCACTCATTTTTCCCACTTTCACCAAGGCTGTTTAGTAGTATATACTAGTTTTATTTTTCTAATTCTTTTATTGGTTGTTTGTACTTAAATTTTGTCGGTAATTCGAAGATTTTTGAGGTGATTTTCCAAAGCTTGAGTGTTTCAACTTACGGATGTATGGTAGGATGTTGTTTTTGAAGTGTATCATTCAAGGTACTGATTTATCGCTTTCTATAGCATAACATGTTTAGGAAACTTTTCATTTGTACAATTACCATACCATTCATTCTTTTGCATTACTTGCTTGTTGATTGAATCACTTTAGTTCCAAAACCATAAATGTGAGGAAGCTTTCCATTGTTCATATATGCTGGAGGCCACAATCTTTGTTTTAACTGGATTTTATTATGCTTAATCTTTTATTTATGTTGATTTTATGAAAGCATGAAAAGGATCAAGGCATTTTGTTTCATTTTGAGCATAACCACCAAAACCAAATAGTAAATTCACCTTGTGAGTGTGTGATCATTTGTTAACCCTTTTAAGCCTTTTTGTCAATGTCCATGTTATTTTTGCTAAATGCTTATCTTTGAGTGTTTAGTTCTCATTTTTGCATGGATGATTGATTCTTTGTTTTCTTGAACCCTCAACCATGATTTTTGTTATGAATTTTTACCTTGCCTTAGAAAGTAGGGAGTATTCACATGATGGTATGGTTGAATTCAAGTTGGGGAGAGAAATGGTTGCTACTTATTTGGTTGTTTCTATGAGGTTGAAAATAAAGAAAAAAAAAAGAAAAGAAAAAAATGTGAAAAGAAAAGAAAAGAAGAAAAGAAAGAGAAAAAGTTTTGAAAAAGAAAATGAAAAGATAAGTGAATAATTGTGCTAATAAGTATTGTGATTGGCTTGAGAAACTTGTGGTTAAGGAAGAAGTTTGATCGGAATTGTGTTGTTTAAATATTTGGTGGATTGATCACTCCCTTAGGTTTAGGCAAGTTTTTGTTTCGATTAGCCTTAGGACATATCCCTTGTTTGTTAACCAAGCCACATTACAACCTTGAAAAGTCCTTGTGATTCTTGCTTTTGTATCTTCAATGTGATTTTTGGATGAATGCATAATTTAATCTTTTGTTTGCAAGATTGTTGGATGAGTGTTAAAAGTCCTTTACCTTTGTGTGTTCTTCATCCATTGATGAATTTTTACTAGGTGTGATTCATGATGTAAGCATGTATTGTGTTAGAATGTTTTGTATGCTTTTTGTGCTTAGGATTTGTTTCGTTTACATGTTGTCGTTGTAGCATAGTGGTAAGTATTTACTTTGTTTATACGTTTTTGTATTGAGCCATGCATACATTTGTTTTTGGTTTTCAAAACTTGTTGATTCACAATTCTTTGGTTTATTACTTTTGATTCTTTGATTTATTTGACATTGTTTGAGGACAAACAAAGTTTCAAGTTGGGGAGAGTTTGATAAGTGCCAAAATATCGATATTTTGAGTATGTAAATAGTGGCACTTATCGATACTTTTGTTAACACCGTTTGAATAATTTCCCGTTTTGTATATAAATACGTATACTTTGTGAATAGTTGTATTTTCATATACTTTTATACCATTTGATAGTTTTTCCTTTGTTTTTATAGGTATTCATGCTTATTGGATCCTTGAGGAATAAAGTGTCAAAGACACGGCTTCGATTTCGCAATTTTGGTGAAAGCCCGCTTAGCCACCGTCAAGCGGACTTCCAAAGACTCAAAATAAGGATGACCAAAATCATCATTTTGGGTTCCATTCATTCATTATTGGATAGAGCATTGAATAAGCTTTCCAACGCTTCGAACCGGGCGCAATTCGGAGTTACGGTTCTCGAGTTATGGCGAAAACAAAATCTGATTTTTAGCAGACTCCGCTAAGCGGAGGGGGTCCGCTGAGCGGAGCTCCAGCGGAGCAAATCAGCGTCTGGATGCAATTTTGAGCCCGCTGAGCGGAGGGGGTCCGCTAAGCGGACCTGCTAAGACAGCAGCTCGTTAAAAGGGGCCAAAACACAATTTTTAGGTCATGGGTTGGGTATTTTTGAGTCCCAACACCATCAACTTCATTCTTAGAGTAGAATTGGCTTAGAAAACAACTTCGGAGGTTGCATAAGGATGATCGGGGGTGGATTGAGCGTCGAACGGAGCTGACAAACCGGGAGATTTTCGGTTCATTTCTCTTCTTCTTTGTGTATTTCTCTTTGGTTGGGTTTTGTTTGTATATTTACTTGAATCTTATGTATATTTACCGATTATAATGTTATGTTTAACTTGCTTTACAAATCTGAGTTGATATTATCCTGGATTTTTGCCCTATGCTGGGGATTTGGGGTGCTTTAGAGATAAACTTCTTGAATCCTTATCTAGGATGATTATCTGTTGGTTCTGAACTCTAGAGATAGATTTAGAGCTAGCATTCACCGATTGTATCTGTACTTAATGCTTTCGTGTTTGAGCGGCGCGCGAGAGATCGCCGACGCGAGAATA
This sequence comes from Vicia villosa, assembly GCF_029867415.1. Taxonomy (NCBI): domain Eukaryota; kingdom Viridiplantae; phylum Streptophyta; class Magnoliopsida; order Fabales; family Fabaceae; genus Vicia; species Vicia villosa. Next base: position 14,410,179 of record NC_081183.1, on the reverse strand, counting down.
CGGATGTTCTCGTGACTTCGCGTTAGAGATAACCTTAGTTGTGAGATGATCTCGTTTGTGCTCCAGAGATGGACGCTTATGTGAGAGATACCTGATGACATAGATGAGTATCGTAGGTTGAGTATAACGGGTTGGTAAGTGTATGTTTGTGAAGAGTGAATATATTTACATTCCTGATAAGTTATTTCTCTTCTAAGAATGTGTTTATTCTTTTCCTGTCTATATCTTTGTTTACTTTTTGCTCAATCAAACCCGAGTTCGAAACCGTAGAAATTGTTGAATGGCATCTCTCCATCTCTGAGGACGATAATTCCCGGATCAATATTTCCAAATCTTTTCTGTTGCTTGCCCTATACTGCATTCAACATGAGTATGGACTTGTATTCACAGAAATCTGTTAGTTTCTAGGTCCTAGAGATAGGTTTAGAGCTGACAATCACTTGTGTATTGAAGCTTAATGCTTCTGTGTTTGAGTTTCGCGCGAGACATCACCAACGTGAGAATACAATTGTTGTTGCAACTTTGTGTTAGACATAATCGTTGTTGTGATACGTCTTGTGGGTGTTGCAGAAATGGACACTGATGTGATAGTTACGTGATGATTTTTACGAGTATTGTAGGTTGAGTGCAACTGATCGACAGGTTTAAGTTTGTGACAAGTAATGTATATTCAAGCCTGATAAGTTATTCTCTCCGAAGAATATATTTATTTTCCTGTTTAAACTTTTTACTTTTAGTTCATTTAAACCCGAGCTCAAAAACGAATCTCATCCATTCTTTGTGGACGTGATAAATCTTGGAATACTTCTAATCTTTTGCTTGTCGCTTTACTGCGTCAACAACAGTCTCTTGAACCTTTGAATTATCGGTAGGTACCATATCACCTTGGCAGGAACATCTTTTCTAATTACACCATTATCATCTTCAACACTATTGTCCTTCAGCTTAGCACAACTCCCCACATCTCGGGCACTTCTTCAAGTTTTCATACTATTTCCTGTATAATATGCAATCATTACAACATGCATTTATTTTGACATAGTCAAACCTATTGGACATAATATCTTATTGGTCTCATAACTACGGTTCGACAACGTGTTACCTTCTAGAAGCATTTCTTACAATAAATCAAGCACTTCAATGAAACTTCTATCCGACCACCCACCTTTTGCCTTAACATCAAATAGTCTTAGCACAACTAATAATATTGTAAAAATTTTGCATCCTAGAAATAACGACTCTTCCATGTCGCTTTGTAAAGTATCATCCACATGAGCTTTCTTAAAAGAATCTACTCAAATATCACAGATCATATCTTCTAAGGTATCATTCATATATTCATCAACTTGAAATCTATGTGACGCAAGTCTTTTTTTGTCACTTCACCATGACATATATATTTCGTGTAATTTTGAATAATTCCATCACAACCTAAATGATTAAATATATCTTTCTTTGGATAGTTTTTTGCATTATTGACAAGGACAATAAAAAATTCCATTATTGTCGGGAAAGATTTTTTTTCTTCGCGAATTCAAGAAATTAAATCACTCTATTCTCATACTCTTTACTTAATCTATTGACTTTCATCCAACTACGGTCCATGATCACATACAACTTTAAAAAAACGTATACAACCAATAATAATGAACATTCCATCTCAACAAAACAATAATAACACTAAACAAAAACAACTAAAAATACTTGAAAAACAACACAACATTATACCCTAAGTCTCAAAAACCACTACAAAAACAACAAAAACAACAACATTACTAGTACAATCATGAAGAAAGTTTTATATTTCAGAAACATGATGAGAGATTCAAAGAGACGAGTTGGTTTGAGGTTCTAGTTTCCTTATTCGAGCTTACATCCTCCTTTGTTTACTTTGTTCAACTTGGAGAAGATGAAGAATGGTGTTTTAGTTTGTTAGATAGAGAATATGAAGAATGGAGCTTTCGTTCGTTTGCTAGAACACAAAAAGTTTATACGAGTTAGCAAAAGTGAATGAGAGTTAACATTCTGATTTTGGAATATATTATTTTTTGGATTTTATATTTCAATTATTATAAAACATAGAGGTAAAACAACGGAGGTAAAAACTAAGTTCTATTAATTAAATAAAATAATAAGCAATATTCCATGTCGGTTCGTTAAAAATCGAGTGGAATAGATGATTTATATTGTAATTAAAAATTTAATAAAATAATGGAGCCATTTTGGTTCTAAATAAATTATGAAATTGCAGAAGGTAGAAATCGGAGCTCAAACCATGAGCTACATTATCTTTCGGTTATCTTAAAAACCGAGGGATAAGATTTAGTTCTTAAAAAAAATTAAAATGGCGCGTTCTAGAAAATTTGACCTCGATTTTTATTTGGCTGAGGTGAAAGATTTTTCATGAAATGTATTATTTGTATTAGTTTCATGGTAAATAAAGAGATTACCATGAAGTTGATACAAAAATAAATGTTATAAAACACAACCATTGTTTCGCTGCTAATGCCTTCGGCATTTTTTCCCTTCAAAATCAAATAAAAAACCTTTCCTTTCTCCCATTATATAAATGATGATAGTGATATTTTGAGGTTGAGAAAATAGTGGAAAACAACCCTATTTTACATTATATTGCTTGAGGTAGCGTATTGTGGTGGAAATTATCCATGTGTTGATGCAAATGCAGATATTCATAGCATCATTTAACCTTCACCTTTGGAGACACCACATTGTGCTCCAGAATTCTCTTGTTTTGGCCTTCACTGCATGGGACCACCATATTATGCTGCCCGAATTTTTCTGTGCTATTGACTTTGTTTACCTTTCTTACCCCTTTATAGTCTAAATCAGGCTTCCTTTTCATCCAAACTTTACAATATTTGGATCTTTACAACTCTAGATATTGTCAAAAGTCCTGTGTAGTTAAAATATAGCATTGCGATAAATAAATAGAATATGTCCTTAGCAGTGAAATGCAATTCTTCAACTCAAATCTTTGGCTTTAAGGATCATTTCTTTCTTTAACCGCTTCATAGTAACTGATGATTCTCTGTCGTCATATATTTTTATTGAGCATTAGTTAATGTTTAGATGTGTTCTTAGCTTAAGATGTTTTGATTTTTAGAATAAGTTGAAAGAAAATTAAGAAACAAGAGGAAACAAGAAAAGAGACTAAAATAAGCAAGAAAACATGCAAAAGCTACTAGAAATTTTGTTGCCATTTTTGTACCATGAAAACCAAGAATACACCTCGTCATGTCATGAAATAAAGTGATAGTGACACAATCTATTGAACTTCTAGCACATTGTGGCACAACAAGGATGCATCATGGCACGATGGGAACACTTTTCTCACACATTAAAAAGACAGCATACCAGTTTTTGACGGGAATGAGACATTGTGGTACAATTTTTGCAGTAGATTTTACACATTATGAATACATGGAAGCTCTAGAACGAAAGGTTTTCATCATTCAAATACTAATTCCTTATCAAAATTTCAATATATTTGTTGTTTATGTGTTGACGGGCACATATATTAAACCTAGGATTGTAGGGTTTACCAACCCTAACCCTATACGTCTGATCTAGAGATATCATTTTCTTAAGTAATTGATTTAGGGATAAAAAAATTCTAAGTTGTCACCTGTGAATTACCATTCTTATTTTTCCTAATTTAACATCAAATTGGCCTAAGAAATGAGGGAGTTGTTGTATAAATTAGTAACTTATACACTAAGAGATTGTGTATAACTATTGTATTAGTTCATCATAGTCATGCGGGATTAATCGAAAGCAAATAAACATAATAATCAACACTGATACTTAGGGAATTCAAATAATCTAATCATTTGTGAATATGATATTTTCTATTAATTGTTTAGTTTTCCTATTAACTCAAACCAATTGTGCACCCCCAATTTTACTTTTCAAAATACATTTAGACTTATTTGTTAAAATACAGTAATCTATGTGGAGATGAATCATTTTTATTAACTGCAACTTATATTTATCACACTTGCTATAAATACATCAAGCTTTTAGCCATGTTTGTCGGAAATTGTTGAATTATTTCAGCAAAGCAATTTAGGTGTTTCAAAAGTTTTATTTTATTTTATTTTTATCACTTAGTGTTTGATTTAAAATTAGTTGTTTTTAATTCCTTTGATTTTATTTTTCAGTTTTTATTCTTATTCTAATTTTTGCTTGGTGCAATGCTACTAAGACATTTTCTGGTTGCTTATGGAGGTTTAGGATCAACTTTATTATCGTTGGTTTCAGACATTGAAAAGACAGTTGGAGCAAATAAGAGAGCAGTTAGAGAAGTAGAAGGAGCTCAGGAAAAAGTGGAAAAAGAACTTTTTCATAATCTTAAGATCACGAAAGTGAGCAAGAAAAAGTTATGGAAATTCCACCACCAAGGAGGACAATGTGTGACTATTATAGGACATCATTTGCAGGGCATATTTCATTGGGGTTCCAACCGTAAAACCTCATTGATTTTTACATTAAGAATATTGTGCTTATAGGTTTGCGAGACAGCATGTTCAATGGGAGTGCAATTCGAGACTAGTGGGAGCATATGATTCAATTCTATGAGGCATGTTCGATGTGCAAACCAGAAGGATAATTGATGATCATATCAAATTGAGGTTGTTCGGGTTTCCTTTAATCAAGAGGGGAATTGTTGGTTGCAGTGTTTGTCAAGTGGTATAATTTAGACACAGACAAAATTAGAAGACAATTGTGTTTATACGCATTGAAAACAGTTAAAGTGATACTTTTTTTTGGTATGGTTTTGGGTCCTTTTGCGAGTATTATTTCTAATTGCAGAAATAATCTCATGCTTCTTAATATGCGACTCCCTTTAAATAATTAAATATCATTTTAACATGAATACTACAAATTAAATGTTTGGATCATTATGTTTGAATGCAATATTTTTAGCAATTTTTGTTATAGTATTTCAAGCTTAGGATTACATTCAATCACAATATGATGGTAGCATGTAATTAACGAAATTGGAAGTACATGGTACTGATTGATTATCACAATAAGGAAAATAAACAAGAGAGAATTTGTGCAGATAAACCTTCTCAACATCAATTAGGAATTTAAAGACAATGACAATCACACACTAGTTCGCCATCAATAGTGTGAATATGAGTTCCTCCCTGAATCACTAACAAAGAACAAAAAATTCAAATAAACTCATCCCAAAATTTTTATGAATTGGGTAGAGGACCCGACAACATCTTTAAGACTTCTATGGGAGCATAGTGAAGAAATCCATTGGGTTCTCCTTGAAAAATTAAGACTCTTAGAAGAGCACCAAGCAGGAATCCAACAGTCTCCCTTACTAACTTAGGACTCTTAGAAGAGCACCAAGCGAGAATCCGCACGACTCTCCTTGCAAATTTAAGATTCTTAGAGGAGTACAAAGTGGGAATTTATCGAGCTCTCCTTGCAAAATTAAGACTCTTAGAAGAGCACAAAGCGAGAACCAATCAGACCTTCCTTGCACAAACTTATACTCTTAAAGGAACATCAAGTAGGAATCCATTTGGATCTTCATGCAATCAGCTAAAACGCCAACTAGAATGTGTAGTAAAAACCCATTGGAACCTCTCACATCCATCTAAAACTATTGCAAAACTGCAGAGATCTCCACTAGTTTATACTTGGCTAATCCCAATTTTTTTTAAAGTTCACTTTTCTAGATGTGTTTGTAGATTCTTCTATTCTTTTTGGTGTAAGAGATGACCTAAGTCCAAAAACACAAGAAAACTAAGAAAATCCATCTGCCGAGGTCACAAAGACAACTCTATCAAAATCCAAAATGGATTCCACAAAATTAGGAATATCTTCAAAAACTCTGCTAACCTTGTTGTCGTATCCACTTTTAGCTAAAGCGTATGCACACAAATTAACTTCTCTGAAAACATGAGCCATTGTAACTGCCTTATGTTGATTGATGAGTCTTCGGAATATTTTATTCAAAATTTTAAAATACTTTTTTCTTTTAATATTCTTCTCATATTCGGTTAATTAAGACTCATAATCATTATTTTCTTTCAAGAGAGCAACATAAGCTTTTTTCTCTGTTTCAAAAAAAGTAACATAAATGTTAGATTTTTTCTCTTCAAATTTAATATCAATTAGTTTTTTACTAGTACATTCACTCACAATTAATATTTATATTTATGATTTTTTGCTTTATTCAATTTTATTTTTGTCTTCTATTTATTTTCAATAATTGCATATTTTTAGAAAAGACTTTTTTTAGTTTGCCAGTTTTTTGACATACATATATATATATATATATATATATATATATATATATATATATATATATATATATATATATATATATATATATATATATATATATATATATATATATATATATATAGGGGACGACTCAGGTGAGAACACTTGGTTATTATGAGAAATGAGAACAATGAATCACGACCATTAAATTTTGATTTTGTTGATTTTAATGGACTGGATTGGTTTCTCTTTCTATGTTGATTTAAAATAAATATTAAAGATTCTAGAAAGTGAAACCAATCCAGTCCATTAAAATCAACAAAATCAAAATTTAATGGTTGTGATTCATTGTTCTCATTTCTCATAATAACCAAGTGTTCTCACCTGAGTCGTCCCCTATATATATATATATATATATATATATATATATATATATATATATATATATATATATATATATATATATATATATATATATATATATATCAAATGAGAATCTATGTTGTTAATCTCGGAAAGCGGCGCGGAAGCGGGGAGCGGAGCGGGCGCTATTTCAACGACGCAGACACTAAAAATTAAAAAGGCTTAATTGCAACTTTAGTCCCCCTATTTTGTCTTTTTCTTGATTTTGATCCCTCTATTTTAAAAATCACTATTTTAGTCCCCTTTTTAAGTTTTCTGTGCAATTTTCGTCCCCCTATTTTGCTTTTTTCTGCAAAATTAGTCCCTATCGCTATCTCTTTTTCAATTGAAAACTCAAAAGGGGGACCAAAATCGTGATTTTAAAAATGGGGGGACTAAAATCGAGAAAAAGACAAAATAGGGGGACCAAAGTTGCAATTAAGCCAATTAAAAATTGTAATAGCACTTACATGCTGAAAACATACTAGAAAATATATATAAAAAAAAAAACAAATTTCATTAAGTCTTAGAAATTAAATACTTCCAAATACATATTAGCATAAGTCTTAAGCAAAACATTCAAACATACTTCCAAATAACAATAAAATTCAAGAAAACAAACACTTAAGCATATATAACTTCATCATCTTCATCCTCTTCATCTTCACCTCCACACAACCATGGGTTATTGGTATCAATATCATCATCCATGACCAAAGGATCAATCAAAACATCACTTTCAAACTACTCTTTCAAAGTTTGATTATACTTTATAACAAAGTCTTGCAACATTTGATTGTACTTCAATGTGCACCATACAAACCAATTGCTTCAACCTTCATTTTGAAACTTCTTGAATTTGCAACGTCCAAATCAATTCCATTTCGATAAAAGAAACGAACTATGCTTGCCTTCAAGTTTGTTTGCGTTCCTTTTGTATTCTTCTTGGATGATGATGGTTGAGTAAAATTAGTAGGAGGAGGAGTTGACATTGCTGAAGCAGAGTTGATGATGTGGGATGGAGAGAAGAAAGATGGAGAGAAGAAAGATGGAGATGACGTGCGATGGAGAGCTGCATGGAGATGATGATGATGATGTGCGAAGGATAAGGAGAGAGGCGTGTGAACGATGGGCGATGGAGAGTCATACAGAATTTAGGTTTTTTTTAACGTTTTAAACCTAATTTTTTACCCTACCTGACCCAACCCAATACTGAATTTAGGTTTTTTTTTTGCGAAAACACGAAAAACGGCCGGTTCGGGCCACATCCGAACCGCTCCAAGACCCAATTTCGTGGTCGCTTCTTCATGTCGTACTGTATCGGTAACATCGGAAGCGGCCTTGCTGGAAAATCCGCTTCGCGCCGCGATATCGGCCGCTACAGTCGCTATTAATAATATAGATAAGAATTAATAAGTTATATGAGAATGTGAGAATTTAATAACAACCATTGGATTTATATTTAATGGTTGAAATTAAAAGATATTTTTAAAATTTGAGTAATGATTTTTATTCCCTCTTAATGACATGTGATTTAGTGAAAAACAATTTAATCTCAATCTTTCTTTTTTAAATCGGATTGTTCTTATTCATTTTCACATTCTTATATAACTTACTCATTCTCACTATATATACTTTTTTTTAGCTTACTCTAAATTATAACCTTTAAATTAAATCTAATATAATGGTTAATTAAAATGTTTACTGAATTAACCATTAAATTCAATTCAATTTAAAGACTATGAGTAAGCTAAAAAAAATACTCTTGAAATAAGTTGATTTCCGAATCAAGAAAGAATATTTGATTATTATAAAAAACAAAAAACAATTAATTTTTACTGTTAAATTTTAATTCATTGAAATCGGTAGATTAAACTGATTTCTCTTAATATAATTATTTTTATCGGTAATATATATAATCTTTACCAAAATTAATTCACATTTATTTGACTCGTTGTATTTTGAAATTAATCATAATCATTGAAATAATTTTAAAGATAATATTTATTTTAATAATTATTATATAAATAAGTCTTATCATACTATTCAAAAATTAAAATTCATTTTATAATCCAAAAACGTCTAATGCTAATTTAACTATAAATATATAATTTTTAGTATTATCAAATTAAAACTTAATATAATTGTGTATAAATAAAATGTTAATATAATAATATATCAATCCACAAAATATTAATATTATAATATATTAATCATTAACCAGAACCGTCTTAATTTTTTTGGAAGCCCTGTGTAGATTAATAGTATAATCATAAAATAACAAATAAAGGTCTTGTTTAACTGCAGTTTAACCATTTTGAATATTTTATGAAGCCCTATTTAGCTATAAGTTAAGTGTAAAAAATTTGAAATCATGTGCGGTAGCCCACCTTGCACGTCCTCAAAGATAGTCCTGTCATTAACATTAATACAATTATATATTAATTTTTAAATCTAAATAATATTTATAAAACTCTTTTCTTCCAATTATCATTATTTTCAAAAGACTACAATTGATATATTCAAATATTAACGTTATTGATTAATATGTTATTGATTAATATATAATTATATGAATCGTCTTTTTATATAAAAATATATATTTTTGGTTGTAACAAATGTGAGACTTAAGATATTCCTAACGCTTATTTTTTAATTCTCACAAACAAAAATATTTAAATCTGCCACTGGAAAACTAAAACTCAAGCAAGGACGACCAAAAGTTCTTCGTATCTACTTGATTGAAAATGTTCTCATATAAACCCTAAGAAATAAAACCTAAAAAACACAAAAAAAAAGTACAAAGCATTAATCAACAAAATCACTAAGGAGAACCTTCGCTAAACAATTGTGCAAAACATACATGCATTACAAAAGAAAAACCTAATCATACTTTGAAATTTAAACTACATTCTCAACAAATTATACAAAGTAGGAAACTAAGTGCAAAAGGAAAACATTTTACTTTTATCACACTATTGTTATGGTCAAATAGGTTGGGAAAAATAAAAGTTTAGGTAGGTCATGTTTTCAGTGAATCAATGATGAAAAAAAAAAATACAAAGTACTCTTTTCATTGTAATATATGAGTTTGTCATAAATAAGAGAAATTGCTTCCAATAATTAATGTCATAATCAAGGCTTAATATGGTATCAATTGACATATTCACAATCACAAGCATGATTATCTACTTGATGTGTTCTACCTAATTTTAAAACAAATGCGTCAACATATGGAAAATGATCTTAGACTTCTTGTAAATTTGTACATTAATAAATAGGTTCAATTATTTATAAAGCTTAGGTGTCCCCCAAATATGCCCAATCTTATAGGTGAACTACTTTTTCAATGTCACCAACAAATTAGATTGTGTTTTGGAGATACCTATCTTTCCTTCTAATTATTTAGCTTATAGACCAATAGAAAAAGAATAGACAAAATTCAAGTGTGTATTAATTATTATTGTTTTGGCAAATAGAAGTTGTAGCTTTAAAAATAAAATTCATTTAGATCCAACAACTGATTTCCAATCAAAGTGATGGAATTAAAGATCCTAGGCACATGTTTGGTATATTTCCAAGGACTATGGAGAAGCTTCTTGCTTAGGTCAAAACCAATATTGTTTGTTATCTATTGGAGAAAAAAATTATAAGATGGAAATCAAATTCATTGCATCCATAGACAAATTATATTTAGAAATAAAAATATTAATAAAAAATTACATGATATGGAAATCAAATTTATTGTGATAGAGTAGAATTATGAGTTAATTAAGTTAGAATAAATCTTTTATGTCAAGTATTATTGGGCTCTTTTAATGTTTGGGCTTTTATGTTACTACCCACTATTGTCATTACTATATATGTACTCTTAATGAGAGAGTGAAAATCAATCAAAGAAATCAAAGTTATCTTTATTTTTAATTTCCTTTACTTTTAATGTTCTTCCCCTTTTAGTTAGAAAACCCTAATTTTATAGTCTTGATAGGAATCTTCCTATCAATTGGTGCTTTCATCATGTACTCAAATCCTCCTATGGATTACCCTTATCTTACACCTTCATCTCATCAATGGAGCATTCCTCCTACCTATCCCACAAACCCCTCTTTCACAACTCCTACCACACCTTCATTTCCATCCTTTCCATGGGAACTTTTTACACCTTATTACACTCATGGTTCATCATCCCCAAAATTGTATTTGAATCACGGATATTCACCACATCATCATTCACATCTTCAACAGCACCACTACGGAAAACAACTTTTGACCTCACACCACCCATTCACACAGCATCATCCAATGAACACTTCCACCCATATGGGTAGTTGCTACCCAGAAGCTACGTATCACTTTCACTGTCCGGAAACTACCTATCGTACACGTATTTCAAGAGATTTTGCAAAACATTTCCAAGTCTCTCACCCACGTTTCAAGAAATCAAAAAAAAAAAACTCCAAAAACGCCATTGAAAGACAATAAATCAGTTTCCAATCACAAACCACAACCGCGATTGTTCAACCGAAGCAAGAGCATGAGCGGTGGAAGATCCAACAACAGCGGTGGAAGATCCAACAACAGCGGAAACATCCATGGAAACCCTAAATTCCGAAACAGAGGTTCTGTCGATAGAGAATCCCTTTTTGTTGAAGGTGGATTCTTATCCGATTGGAACCCTTCCTTCTCCAACCGCAATTTGGGTAGCAATGGTATTTTCAATCGCACTACTGATGATGATAGTGTTTCTTCTTTTGATTATCTCACAGAGAAAGTAGCGTTTCTTCTCGGAACTTCGAACGGGTTTTTATCACTTAATGATGTCGAGAGTACTGCTGTGGTACATGGGACGCAGGAATCGGTTAAAGCTGAATCAATCGATGAATTAACGAAGTCGAAGAATGTGCAAGAGAATTCTGAAGGATTTCATGAAGCCACTCTCGCTGTCGAAGTGTTCGGTGCCATCGGGTCGTTAGCTCAGTTCCGCCTCACCGGTTCTCAGAATGATTTTATCGTCGTGGATTCAGATTCCGGTAGAAAAGTTATCTTGGATTACAACAAGGAGAAGAATGTTTTTGATAAGATTCATCAAGAAACGTTTGGGAAATCTGGTTGCCGGAAAACTGTTCCAGGTCAGTATATCTCTGTAGATCCCAAAGGTAGAGCTGTTATGATTGGTGCTTGTGAGAAGCAGAAGCTTGTTTATGTGTTGAATAGAGATATTGCGACTAGGTTAACTATTTCTTTGCCTCTAGAAGCTCATAAATGGCATACTCTTGTTTTTTCGATCCGTGGTGTTGATTGTGGGTTTGAGAGTCCTATTTTCGCTGCTATAGAGTTGGATTACTCTGAGGCTGATCAGGATTCTACTGTGAATGATAAGACCGGTGAAATGTTTAGAGTAGAGATGGTAGATTGGACAGGAGGTGCTATTAAAGATGTTCTGATAATTATATTTGCTAACTCGGGTGCTGGAAATCTTTATGTGATACATATTGTTACCGCTGTTAAAGTGTTTTATCAAAAACATGTCCCATTTCCTGTTTCTTTTCTTGTAGTCATCACCACTCAGGTATTAGGTATTGGATGGGTTGGTATGTTTCAAAAATATTTGGTAGAGTCTGCGGCTATGTGGTGGCCTGCAAATTTAGTTCAAGTTTCACTCTTCAGGGCTTTGCATGAGAAAGAGGAAAGAACAAAAAGAGGCTTAACAAGATCTCAATTCATCATCATCGCATCTCTACGCAGCTTCACCTACTACGTTTCTCCTGGCTACTTATTCCAAATGTTAACCTCTTTCTCTTGGGTATGCTGGCTATTTCAACAACACAATGTATTAGCCCAACAGTTCGGCTCGGGCGTAAACGGTCTCGGCATCGGTGCAATTGGGCTTGACTGGTCTGCCATTTCAACTTACCTTGGATGCCTACCTGCAAGCCCGTGGTTTGCAACTGCCAATGTTGCAGCTGATTTTGTGTTTGTCATGTACATTCTCACTCCATTGTGCTATTGGTTCAACGTTTATAGTGCCAAAACCGTTCGCATTTTCTCTAATAAACTTTTTACATCAAAAGGGTCTGTTTACAATATCACAGATATCATAAGCTCTAATTTCCATATAGACCTTGCTGCTTATGAAAAACAAGGAAGACTCCATCTTAGTACTTTCTTTGCTATGACTTATGGTGTTGGCTTTGCTGCACTTACCGCTAGCATGGACACTCACATCAAGCTTATGAGAAAGTATAACCATGTTCTTGAACCACGTTTCTGTACTGGAGTTTCCAATATGTCTCGAAGTGGAGGACCACAGTATGGTGTCCCACCATGGGGAGATATGCAGGGTGATATGATAGCAAACTTTCCATCACATGCTCCTAAAGGTTTTGTTGTGGAGGATGAAAGGTTCAAATCTTTCCAAATTCCTAGTCAACAAAATATTGATCAAAGAGAGTTTGAAGATGCTCAAGTTGTAATGATTATTCTGTTTCAATTTAAGCGGTGGGATCCCGGAAGAAAAACAAATTAGTGCTTTAATTTTACAACCTTGAGGACAAGGTTGTTCTTGATGGGGTGAGTAATGATAGAGTAGAATTATGAGTTAATTAAGTTAGAATAAATCTTTTATGTCAAGTATTATTGGGCTCTTTTAATGTTTGGGCTTTTATGTTACTACCCACTATTGTCATTACTATATATGTACTCTTAATGAGAGAGTGAAAATCAATCAAAGAAATCAAAGTTATCTTTATTTTTAATTTCCTTTACTTTTAATGTTCTTCCCCTTTTAGTTAGAAAACCCTAATTTTATAGTCTTGATAGGAATCTTCCTATCATATTGCCTCACCTATAGTCACCTCATTGGGTGTAAGAGATTATGTTGCATTATTTTCTATATGAACCCGTTTGTTGTATTTTATGTATGAAAAATAGTTTTTCTTAAAATTAATAATAATATTCATTTTTTAATTTTTTAATCTATTTTTTATATAGAAATTATAATTGTAATATTTAAAATAGGTTTTAAAAATGAATTATAATAATCATTTTAAAAATTGGTTTATCTATTTGTAAAAATATATAATTGTAATATTTGAAAAGATTTTAAAAGTTACTACAAATGAGAATGCTTAGATATTACATGCAGAAAATTATATTTTTCTAAAAAATCTATTTTTAGTATAATATTAAAATATTATATTTCTTTTCTAAAAAAAACGATTGTTGGACACTTCAAACTTATTCTTCAAATCTAGGATATATTAAACATTTTAATAAAGTTTTTTGAGTTAGTTTGTCCAAAAGGAATATACTTAAGAGTAAGGGAGAGTTTGGGGTGTGAGATTGTTGTCTACTTAATTTGCTCCTCTTAAATAAGTGGCGTTTGAGTGTCATTATAGGATGCCCGACTTACTTTATGGCAGAATGTTGTTACAGATGGCTCAACTTTGTGGCGGGATGTTGTTAAAATTTGGTATGAGATTAACTTTCCTTTATCACATCTAGGGCTGGACAACAAGCCGGATTGAGCGGTTTCGGGCCCAAAAGCTGTTGGTGCACAATGAATAAAGATGGTGACAAAGAGAATAATAGAATAACGGCGCAAAAGAGATGAGAGAATAAAAGTTGTATTCTACTTGCGTTGTTAATAAATGATAGCTACTACAAGGCTATTTATAAAAAGGAATCTTGCCACATAAGCCCTAAAACAGTAAACTTAGTGAACAAGTCTAAGGTACAAACAGTACTACAAAATACTAAAGTACCCTTACTACTAAACAGCTAAGCTAATGGGACCCAGACAGCATCTTCTGGTCAATACTATCTTCTGAGTAACCATCAGAAGATCAGTCCACATCACAACTTCTGATGCTCATCTTCTGAATATTGAATTACTCTTCAATACCATCCCTTAATTCATATTCAGCTAGCCAAAATCTACAACACCAACTCCATCCCTCAAACGGATAAGGTGTTCAGTCTTGACATCCTTCATCATAACATCTGCAAGTTTCTTCTGGTTGCTATAGTGTGCAACTTCTGATACTCCATTTAGAAATGCAGATTTCTCCTTGAAAACCCATCTAACGCTGATGGTTTTCTTCTCCTTTGGAAGCTTAGTTAACTTCCAAATCTTGTTTCCTTCTAAAGCCTCAAGTTCTTCTTTTATGGCATTCAGCCAGACCTTCTTCTTGAGTGCTTCTTCAATACCCAATAGTTCAGAATCTCCTTCTGATTCTGGAACCATATCTCCTTCTGGATTTTCTTCAGAAGTTTGATTACCACCAGAAGTTCCACCTTTAGAAGTTGGATCGCCTTCAGAAGCTCTGCCTTCAGAAGTTCCAACTTCATAATCTTTTCTTTCAGAATCATGACCACCGTCAGAAGCTGGACTACCTTCAGAAGCTCCGCCTTCAGAAGTTCCACCTTCAACGTCATGATTAACACCAGAAACATGATCATCTTTAGAAGCTTGTCCTCCAGAACCTATGTCTTCAGAGTTTTCCCTTCCAGAAGCATCACCACCACCAGATTCTTGATCATCATCAAAATCTGGATTAGAATCAGATTCACCATTTGACTCATCTTCAGAGTCTCCAGAAGATTCTTCATCTTCTGACTCTAACTCTTCTTCAGAACTTTCAAGTTCTGACTCATCATCAGAAGCAGAATCTTCTTCAGATTCTGACTCATCTTCTGATTCTCCTTCAGACTCAGAATCACCTTCGGATTCTGACTTGTCTTCAGCTTCAGAGTCATCTTCTAACTCTGACTCATCTTCAGAAACCTCAAATTCTGACTCTTCTTCAGCATCTTCAAAGTCATCTTCTGATTCTGAATCATATAAAAATACTCCTTCAGAATATTCAGAGTTATCTTCTTCCCCTTCAGCATCAGAAAATGACAAACTCACAGGTTCCACATCAGATTCATAAGCCATTAATAGCACAGGTTCATCATCAGAATCTCCTCTGGCTATTTTTGCTTCTTCTTTGTTTGACCAACAATCTTTAGCAAAGTGGCCAAACCTATTACAACAGTAACACTGAACCATTCTCTTGTCATACTTCTCCTTTCCCTTCTGATGTTTCTCCTCATCAGAATATAAGACTTCTGACTTCTGCGACCTACCATGTTTTTTCAGCTTCTGGTCCTTCTTGACAAAAGAAGCCTTCAGAGCCTGCTCAACTTCCCTCTCAGAAGTTCTTTCAGTCAAACGCAACTCTTGCGCCTCTAGACTACTTTGCAGCTCTTCTATTCTCATGGTGTCCAGATCTTTAGAATGTTCAATCGCTACAACAATGTAATCAAATTGAGGAGTAAGTGACCTCAATATCTTCTCTATGATTACTTGTTCGGAAAGAGTTTCTCCACAAGCCTTCATCTCATTAGTGATCACAATCACTCTAGAGATATACTTAGAGACTTTCTCATTGTTCTTCATGTTGAGATTCTCATATTGCTTTCTCAGGGATTGAAGCTTCACCTTCTTCACTGATACGTCACCACCGTAACATCTGACCAGTATATCCCACGCCTCCTTTGACGTCATAGAATCAGCAATCTTCTCAAACACATTCACATCCACACACTGATGGATGAAGAACAACGCCTTTTGGTCTCTCTTCTTCGTCTCTCTCTGCGCTTCTCTTTGTTCTTCCGTTGCATCCGCTGCAACCGGAATATATCCTCCAGTGACAAGATCTAGAACATCTTGAGCACCAAATAATACACGCATTTGAATCATCCATCTATTCCAGTTTTTACCATCAAGAACTGGAAGTTTGGTATTCAAGTTGCTTCCACTCATCTTTAAACTTGTGCAGACAAAAACAGATTTCACTCACACTCACACAGTGTTTCCCAACCCACAAACAATCAAGAAAAATGTGATTCAACACAACTTTGTTTCCCAGAAACAAAATCAATCACACAGTCACACAAACTCACGTTCACTCGTGTTTCCCTGTGTTTGGAACCGGAGCTCTGATACCAATTGTTGGTGCACAATGAATAAAGATGGTGACAAAGAGAATAATAGAATAACGGCGCAAAAGAGATGAGAGAATAAAAGTTGTATTCTACTTGCGTTGTTAATAAATGATAGCTACTACAAGGCTATTTATAAAAAGGAATCTTGCCACATAAGCCCTAAAACAGTAAACTTAGTGAACAAGTCTAAGGTACAAACAGTACTACAAAATACTAAAGTACCCTTACTACTAAACAGCTAAGCTAATGGGACCCAGACAGCATCTTCTGGTCAATACTATCTTCTGAGTAACCATCAGAAGATCAGTCCACATCACAACTTCTGATGCTCATCTTCTGAATATTGAATTACTCTTCAATAAAAGCTTCACCCAGCCGAACCCGCGGTTGAATTATATAAACCCATTTCCGCCCCATCTTTTAATCAGTTTGGCCGGATTGGGTTAGGACGGGTTGCGGGTTAATGTATGCAGTTTAATCGGGTTACTAGACTGGTTTTTTTGTTGTACTCATTAACATATTTTGAGCTACAAATTACAACTTAAATTCAACATAAATCAAAATACCAAAAGCAAAATTCCAAAGAACTTAAATCAGTCATAAATCCAATGACTAAAACATAAATTCAAAATCAACATAAATTCAGAATCTACATCAGGTTTCAACGGTGAGGCATAATATATATATATATATATATATATATATATATATATATATATATATATATATATATATATATATATATGGGAACGTATCAAATGAGAATTTTGACTATAACGAGAACTGAGAATTTTTAATAATAACCGCAATAACACGAGGGAAAAGAACAGCTGTGGCAAAAAGGAAATAATCCACTGAAGCAGAATACAACTTCATGGACATAAAATTAGAGTGAATTTTCCCAGCCTTCGTGTTTTCCTGTTTTATAAACTAACATAAAATCAAAATTAGGATCAATCAGAATAAAGAGATACAAATTAAAATATAAAAAAACTCATCAAAATTGAATGAAGTTGAACAATTTT
Source organism: Vicia villosa (assembly GCF_029867415.1). NCBI lineage: Eukaryota > Viridiplantae > Streptophyta > Magnoliopsida > Fabales > Fabaceae > Vicia > Vicia villosa. The sequence goes on along the minus strand of NC_081183.1, from coordinate 14,392,492 downwards.
TCTTGCATGATTTTTAATTATTTCAACTTTACAAATAAGATTACTCAATTAAAAAACAACTACTTTAAGTATGTTTAAATCATAGGTGTAAAGAAATTACAAAGAGTAATCAAAGATGAAAGTGATGATTGTTGAAAGCTTAAGCAAAAGAAAAGAATAATGCTTGGTTTAAAATGTATCAGGTTTTTCTGCTGCTAAAAGAAAGATGCATTGTTTCATGAACAATACAAGGAATTTATAGATTTTGAAAGAGGTAAGTGAGAAAAAAGTCCAATAATCTTCAGTCCAACATGAACTATCCACCAAAGACCAACAAGAACTAATTTTCAGCCACACTGTATTACAAACATTTCCACAAAGTATTTATCTATTTATTACTCTTATTTCATAACACTCATTTTATGAGAATACAAAGTATAACTGACAGCCATGCAATGATACTCTTATTTCATATCACTCATAGTGCCATATTGTTACATAAATTCAGTTATTTTAATGGAAAAATGAAATTAACTACTCTTGATTTTAAGATAAACATCATATTATCTGGTTTGAATCACATGTAATGTCTCTAGCTCTGCCATAATATCCAGTGTAGATTGAAGGTTCACTGACACTTTATCTGCATCCTGTTCTTAATAGATTGAAGGAGAACTTGCAAACCCACTTGTCATTTTTTATACCAAAGTTTAAGGCTATGTTTGAGAGTTTGGAGGGGAAGGGAGGGGAGGGCTTTGGAAAATAGGAAGAATTGAGTGAAAAGAATAAAAAGATTTTGGGTAGGAGGGTTTTGGAGGATTTGATTTTATTCATAACACCAAAAACCCCATAAAATGGGGGAACTCAAAAATTGTATTGAAGGAGGGTTTTGGAGGGCTTCCATAAATTTTGCAAATATCGTTTAGGTTGTTATACTATTTTAAAAATTAAAAATTTTGTAATGATAATGAGTCTTTTACCATTCTAAACAAAATCATTTTTTTTAAATGTCAAATATTTTTTTATATTATTTTAAAATTTTGATTTCGGAAGCCTTCCCCTCCCCTCCCCTCCAAACTCCCAAACATAGCCTAAATGAATAATATATATCCTTCAAAACATGCTTAGACTGACAAACTTGATCCAAAGTCCCACACTTGGCCACATTCCCATACTTTCCTCAACAATAGCTAAAATCTAATACACTCTCTCATTGCAATAGAAAAGGAACAAAATGGAACAACCTCAAACAAAAAAAAAAGACCACATTCCCACACTTTCTTCAACAATAGCTATAATCTAATACACTTCTTTAATACACTTACATTTACCTTCCATGCAACTTTAACCTTGTTGAAGTCCTTGTTTAGAACAGGTAACATACATTAGAGTTAGAGAACTGAGAGACTGATAGAAACAATAACAATAAACAAAAAAACGAAAACTCTTATCACCTGTAGAGTGAGATAACTTGTTCAAAGTCTTTTACTCACCTGTAAACAACAACAATCATCACAAACTCTAAATTAAAAATATAGAAATATGGGAATGAGTGAGAGAGAGAGAGAGAGAGAGAGAGAGAGAGAGAGAGAGAGAGAGAGAAGTGAGAACGAGAAATTTAATACAGAAATTTGGGTGCAGTTACCGTGCATAGATAAAAATCTATGCATCGTGCATAGATTATTGTGGACCCTTGGATCATTAGATCAAATTCTAGATATCAATTGTTATTACTCAATACTCACCACTCAATACTCAATACTCAATACTCAATACTAGATTAAAAACATGATCCAATGGCTTATGTAGGCTTATGCATGGTGCATAAGGAAAATCCTTATGCATATTAGCCAAAGCCCAGAAATTTAATCAACCAACCTTGCAAACAAAAAAGAACGAAGTTCACAATAACTTCTAAACGATGAAAAAATGACAAAATGAAGAGTGAGATAAAGAAGATGAGGCTGGATGTGATGTTGTCATGGTTAATAATGGCGAGTGATGATGGTGGATGATTGAGGTGAGTGATGAAAAGGGGAGGAGAAGCTAGGGTTTCGTTTTTGTTGAAGCGGATGAGTGGATGGGCATGAGTGGTGAGTGACAGAGTCGTCTGAGAGTGAATAAGAATGTCTCAAGTAACCGTAATGTAAGCAAAACTGTGTTCCTTCAGCTGGGCGGGGGAGGGTACCCGTGGTTCAGCTTTTGCTACCCGGGACCCCATTTAAATCCGGTCCGAACGGCTTTTGTAACCCGTTAACCTGTTGACCCATTGTAACCCGTTCAATTCTATTATTTTTTTTCGGTTTTTTGCAGTTTGGGCTAGGCCGCGGGTTCTTGTCCATCCCTAATCACATCCTGGTGGCCTATTGGAGATGGATTTTGGTTTATCTTTTCTTGATTAAAAGCTATTTCTCTTTTAAGAGAATGATTGGACTTAACTATAAATTAGTTCTCTAATGTGGTTATGATGGTTGCGGAAAATGAGAGTTCAACATCTTTCTAAAATTCAAACCGATCAGGGATAAATCTGAAGTCTTGATGCGAGGACCTTACAGTATACGAAACATGCATGTGCTGCTGCGAGAATGGAAACCAGAATTCAATCTCAAAAATGACCTACTCAGAACATTGCCTATTTGGGTCAAGCTCCCCAACCCGTCGCTCTATCTATGGGGAGAAAAGAGCCTTAGCAAAATTGGGAGTGCACTTGGAGTTCCTGTTGTGACTGACGAATGTACCACAAACAAACTTAGAGTATCCTATGTTTGTTTTCTTGTGGAAGTGGACATCACAAAGGAGCTACCACATGAGATAACTATAAAAGATAATGAGGGCATAAAGATGAAACAAGCTATTGAATATGAGTGGAGACCTTTATATTGTGAGAAGTGTCAAAAGGCTGGACATAAATGTGACAATACTAAACCTAAGGAAAAGCAATGGAGACCCCGACCCAAACCCATCAAGGAAATTGTTAGACCTGCACCTACTATCTCTTCTGAACCATCATCTGCTAAGGAAGGCAACATGAATGAATCTAATCTGGTAGAAGAAGAATCAGAATGGAAAACAATCACCAAAAGTAACAAAGACAAAGGTAAAGCTCCCATGACTGAATCAGCCACTACTGAATTACCTTGTGCTAATGGTTTTGATGCACTAGGGGTTTTGAATGACCTCTTAGTGCTCCAAAATACTGGCCAATGATTGGTGCCTGGAATGTCCAGAGACTTAATAAAGCAGTTAAGATGAGGGAGATTAGTTCTCGTCTTCTTGGACTTAAATCTTCTATTAACATCTTGATAGAAACTCGTGTCAAAGTTAATAATGTTGGTACAGCCAGATATAAACTTCACCTTAGAGGTAACTATGTTGATAATTACCAATTCCATGGCAATGTTCGTATCTGGATTAGTTGGGATCCTAACAAAATTGGGCTTAGAATTGAGAAATCCACTAGTCAACAAATGATCCACTGTGGCATCTATGACAATTATGGAGACTCAAATTTTGGATGACTGCAACGTATGCTAGTAACAAGCTTGATCAGAGAAGGGTTTTGTGGAAGGATATTGCTGCTCTTCAAACCTTAGGGCCTTGGTGCACTATTGGAGACTTCAATAATGTACTTGTAGTGTTCGGCCTAAAATACTCGCACCTTGCAAGGGCGCGAAAGAGAATAGAGCTGCCACCGAACTTTATTTATTCCAAGAAGGAAAGGGGAAATATCGATAAAACCCATAAGATAAAAAGGAAAATGGATAAGATGGTCATCGTAACCTAATTATGGTTCGGGAGTCGGTTAAGAAAGGGGAAGGTATTAGCACCCCTCACCTCCATCTTACTCGATGGGACCCATTTAGTTAGTTTTGTGTTTGAGTGTTAGCGTAATGTTTGCGTTCTTTAGCTTATTAATCGAGAAAAGATAAAAGAAAGGATTTTAGGTTTTTTATTATTGCGAAGAAAAAAGAAATGGTTTTTAATTATTATGCTCGCCAAGACGTTTGTGTCTTGTGCCTACATATTCCCTCGTGCAATGGGAAAGTCGGAGCATTCGTAGTTCGGGCGAAGAACCATGAAAGTTTGTTGGTTGATTTTAGCGAGAGATACTCGATCGCTTTCAAATGGAGACAATACTACGCGCACATGGATAAGCGATCACTACAAGAATGGATGTCTAAATCAAGAGTAAGACGAGATTTTGGCCATCATCGTATTCGAGTGGAAAATATTCGATCTTCACATGTGGAAGTATGTTCGCATATTAAATTGACTAAGTGTCTCGTTTATTAAAAGATATTTTAAAATGAAAAGGCCATAAGGCAAAAAATTTGAATGAAATTGAAGTTGTGTTTTAAAGGGATGTTTAGTGAACACTTTGAGCATAGGTGTGCACCTGGCGCGTTGTTCACCCAAGATATTCAAAAGGATGCGAGCCCAATTGTCACTTGTTATCCACATTGGTAAAAAAGGATATTGACAGAATTTTAGTAAAGGATTGATCATAGGATTTCTCATAGCGCGTCTTTACCCAAGGTATTCAAAAGGAAGCGAGTCCAATTGTCACTTGTTATCCAAGTTGGTAAGAATGATTTTTACGGACTTTTAGTAAAGGATTGAGCATAGGAGTTCTCCTAGCGCGTCTTTACCCAAGGTATTCCAAAGGAAGCGAGTCCAATTGTCACTTGTTGTCCAAGTTGATGGAAAAGATGTTTGCAGACGTTTAGTAAAGGATTGAGCATAGGTGTTCACCTAGCGCATCTTTACCCAAAGTATTCAAAAGGAAGCGAGTCCAATTGTCACTTGTTGTCCTTGTTTAATTAATGTGTTTTAATTTCAAGGATCAAGGTATTCAAGAGGTGTACTCCTCTTGTCACTCGATCTCTTGATTTGATTAAGGAGGATCTTTAAAGAAAACAAACTTTTAATATGTATGTTTTGATTCAAAGGACCAAAGATATTTAAGAGGTGTTCACCTCTTGTCAATTGATCTCTTCGATTTAATTAATAAGGATTATTTAGAGAAAGAACATTTAATTTATATTGGATTCAAAAGACCAAAGATATTCAAGAGGTGTGCACCTCTTGTCACTTAGTCTCTTTGATTTGATTAAGAAAAGATTTAAAAAAAAAGAAATTGATTTAATGTGTTTTAAACCCAAAGAATCGAAGTATTCAAAAGGTGTTGATTAATAAAAAAGATTTTGAAAAAAAGGAAACTCGACGTTGGATCGAGAAATTATTATTTAAATGAAAACTCTTTTTGGTTTTCTAAATAATGAAGATAAAATCTAAATATAAAAACATATTTTTGGATTTTTATATCATCATATTTTTTTTAAAAATTAAAGATAAATCACACACTAAAATAAAACAAAGTTAAAATAAGTAAAATAGATTAACAAAAGTAATGAGGGGTGTATGAATAAAAGGTGATGGGCTTGCAATTCATAACAGCATTCAGCCCAAGTTAAAAAAGAAAGACAAGCTAAAGGGGGGGTTGACCCGTTGGAGCAAGGGTGATAATAAGAAAAACGAATGGGCCGGGTGTGAGTAAAACGCATGAGCCCACCAACCATGAAAAGAGATAAAAAAAATGAACTGGGTTGGGCTGACCCGACCCCATCCCTTTGGACCAAATGATTTGGTTTCAATTGAGAAACCCTAATCGCTCCAATCCGCCCCTTTCATCGTTCAAATAGAAAAAGGAAGAAAGAAATTCTCTCTTCAAATGAAACTCTTATAAACACAAATTGAAAGCAAGAAGCGGGAATGAAATGAAGAAATCACTAACGGTGACGAATGAAATCGACGGTAATTTCAGATAATCACTTGGTCTCGTTATTTTGCATTTTTGGACCTCCTTCTTCTGATTCGCTGCTTTATTAATGTTTTCTGCTTCTTGCCCGTTTTCTGAAATTGTTGAAGACTTGTGTGTGTGAGTGTTTTGTTATTGTGTGTTGGCTTTGTGCGTGTGAGGTTTTATTGGTGAGTTTGAAGTAAAGTGAGTGTTTGATGGCGATGAACAAGGAGCTGGTGAGGGAATATATTTAGTTCGAGGGTGAGGTCTAAACGTGGATTGCTGTAAGAGCGGTTGTATTGTTCTTCTGATGAAGATGGATGAAGTCGATGGCTGAAAGTGGGTTGGAGAGGATTTGAACTTTTGTAAACTGATTTGTGGTTTTCTTGATACAAGTTTTGTTTAGTCCATTTTGATGCAATTCTTGGACCGATTATGCAGCAAAGTTGGTGGAACAACAAGGATTTTGTTGTTTTGTGCAGGTTTCAAAGAGATGATGGCATGGCATACTGATGCGGAGGGGAGCTCTCACTTTTTTTTCTGTAGTGGATATTTGTCCTATAGGCTATTTTGTTGTAAATTTTGTTATTTTTTGGAATTGATTTAAAATATAAGCGTAAGAAAACATGTTATAAAAAGAATTGTGTCATACCCCAAAATTTTCCCATCATATTTCAAGATATTTTGATTCACTTGACTTTCAAATGCTCAAGAACTATGTAAGAATTGGGCTCACATACACGGTCAAGCAAATATCATTAACAAGTCAATCTCTATCAAGTATACAGTCTGGAAGATTGAACCCCAAACTTCTAAAAATCTACGACAGATATGTTTCGGAAGTCTGAATCCTGAATGATCTAATATCTACGCCAAATATGTTCCGGAAGCCTGGACCCCGGATGATATGAAAATCTATGCCAGATATGTTCCGGAAGCCTGGACCCCGGATGATCTGAATCACTACGCCAAATACGTTCCGGAAGCCTGAACCCCCGATGATCTGAAAATCTACGTCAGATATGTTTCGGAAGCCTGAACCCCAAATGATCTGAATTCTACTCCTGATATGTTTTCGAAGCCTGAACCCCAAATGATCTGAATTCTACTCCATATATGTTTTGGAAGCCTAAACCCTGAATGATCTGAATTCTATGACAGATATGTTTTGGAAGCCTGAACCCCGAATGATATGAATTTTACGACAGATGTGTTTCGGAAGCCTGGACCCCGAATGATCTGAATTCTACGACAGATATGTTTCGGACGCCTGAACCCCGAATGATCTGAATTCTACGACAGATATGTTTCGGAAGCCTGAACCCTGAATGATATGAATTCTACGACAGATATATTTCAGAAACCTGAACCCCGAATGATCTGAACTCTATGACACATATGTTCCGCAAGCCTGAACCCCAGATGATCTGAAATCTACTGGAAGCTTGAACCTCAGATGTTTTAAATCTTTATGCCAGTCACACTCCGGAAGCTTGAACCCCGGACATTCTGAAAATTCCAATCAGATGCACATTCTGGAAGCTTGACCCCCAGACTGCTGAAATATCCTTATCGACAAAGGTCCCTACCTCAGCAAGGGCAAATTTTTAAGTATTCTAGTGTTCAATCTTCTTCCACCTTCAGATACCGATTGGCACTCAGACCATTCTACATCCTCAGGTTTAAGAAGATTAAACAAGGGCAGCTGTCATACCCCAAAAATTTCTCATCATATTTCAAGCTATTTTGAGTCACCTGACTTTCAAATGCTCAAGAACTATGCAAGAATTGGGCTCACATACCTGGTTCCTAAGCAATTAACCCACAACTAGGGTTTTGCTTCTCCCAAGGTAAAATCAGCTTCTGAGACCTAAAATGGATTACATGGCTTCTCATATGCCTCAAAGAATACTCACACCAAGATTCAAGCTCTGATTCACAGGATTTCTCAGTCAACAGCTCAAATGGTCAACAGTCGACTAGTTTGACCTAAAAGTCAACTATGGTCAAATCACATTCAAAATTCCTGATTTTTTGTCAACATCCATAATTTTAAGTAACATTCATCATTTGATCAAGGTTTGATCGTGATTCATCAAGGAAAGCTCAAAAATTAGCAAAACTCAAAGTTTCTAAATTAGGATTTTTTGACCTAAAAGTCAACTAAACTTTGACCAGCCCTAACTTTCACATGGAACATCATAAATTTCCCAACCAAATCCTATTTTGAAGGAAATTGAATTCTCTACAACTTTGTCTCTCTAAAGCCAGGGCCAAAAATGCTTCATTTGAGAGATATGGATCAAGACATTATAGGTCCTCTTAAAAGTCAACCAAAATTCATCTTTTTCAAAAGAATCATACATGAACATGATAGACTAAATTGAAATGAAACCAAAAGGAGCTTGTAAAGTAAATCCTGAGCTTTCTAAAAAGTCCTAGAATACATTCATATGATCAAAATTGAGGGAGATATGAAGTACACAAATTGGTCCAATTTCAAGAAATGCACAAAAACCTAATTGGTCAATTTTGGACATTTGAATCAATGGGCCTAAGTTTGTGTTTCTAAACATGAATATGTGCTCTTTAAAGGTCCCTAAGTCCATTCTTTTATTTCCTACTATTTTTATTTCTTTTATATTGAATTATATTCAATTAAATTCAATTTAAATTAAGTAAATAATGGAGATATTCCAAGGAATGCACAAAGATTATTTTTCCAATCAAATCATGAGCACAATATCTAATTTAAATATTAAAATTCGTTTTGGTTTGATGATAGAAAAGATATGGTGCCAAAATAGAAGTCTTGGACATAATTCAAATCAAATCTTAAGCCTTGCCAATCATGGATTTTTCCCCAAATTGTTGACCTAAAAATCTTTCCTATAAATAGCACAACAATATCACAAAGTAGGGGACGAAAAAAAGAGGTGAGGAGGCTAGGGTTCCAATAGTGAAAACTTACAAGTTTTGAACAAAAATCGTGTATAGCATTCCAAGCATTCTCAACGCAAAACAGGTGTTCCATTCTATTCCTGGGGCATCATAAGGTAAGTCCAGCTAATCTCTAACACGTGAAGGTATCTAGAATTCCCATACCACGATTAGCATATTCATGCATGTTTCAAAATCTGTTATCTCTCATGTTAGCATGCCTTAATGTGATTTAATTGTATGTTTGAGTTTCTGATGATGTTTATAGAAGGATTGAATTATTAGAACGAGTTTTTGACATGTGGAACGAAAATCACCATGGCTAGGGCTTTGAATTCGTGAAGCTTCATATGGAAGGATGCAGGAAGTTTCAGACCACGAAAAGCATACCATTAGATTCCTAACGCTCTAAATATACGATCTGGGTACTTTTCTTTCACTGAGTGTTTGATTTTCACAGGTTCTAAGTCATGGCCATGGAAGGAGAAGAACCTGAAGAAAAATCCGCAGGTAAGGTCGTAGAAGTTTTCGCGTGTAATTCCGCAGGTAATAGGAAAGAGATGATGAACAGTCCCTGGAGACCGTTTGACCGCCTGTGTGTCACGAAGCTATTGGTCGGTCAACCTCCGGGTCTCTCTCTCTCTCCACGCACGTACGATTGTTATTGGACACTCAAGACGCCAACGACTCTCTCTCTCTCTCTCTCTCTCTCTCTCTCTCTCTCTCTCTCTTCGTTTCATTGATTGGACGCGCGCAAACCACTGGGCCCCACATTAGCGTTTGGGTTGACTCGTCAATTAATGCTTTTATTTTTCTATATAATTTATTTAAATCATTTTACTAATGACTAACAAATTTGGCACACATGGCAAAAGCAATGTATCTATGAGCGAAAGAAGTGGAGTTCGAACCCCCACAACGATGCTTAATATTTACAAGACTTTTCTTACAGATTCCATGCAATACACCCAGGGATGACCATGGTGTAACTCGCGCAGGAGCCATAAGATTACCCATAAGTGCGAGATCCTACGTCCCAGGGATGACTCCCCACTGTAGACCTTCAGAAGTGCAATACACAAGATTATACACCAGATTTTTTATTCTTTTTTCTTTTTTTTGTTTGTATTCTTAAATTGTTTTTTTTAAATTAGTATTCTTCATACAACACATAGTTTTAATTTATTTTTTTTCTTTATGTTACAAAATATTAAAAAAAAATGTTTGCTTTAATAGTTTAGTTTTTTGATTAATTAAATTAATTTTTGGGTTAACTAAATTAAGAATTGGGTTTTAAATTAGTTTAAATAATTTTAATTAAATAATTTAGGTTTATAATTAATTTTAATTAGGTTTTCACTTACATCTCTTTAACACTGAACTTTCCAACGCAATTTTCTCTTCTCATCATAAACTCCAGTTAATGTCGCGTGATTGTTTTAATTATTTAATTATTCAATTTTTGTTTATTTAAATTCTAGAAAATGTTTTTTGTAATAGCTTAGGGCTCTTTAATTTCCGCTTTTAATTCCCCGCATTTTACTTTCCACATTCCCCGGGTTTTGGGCTATGTAATCCCCCATCCCGAAGCCTTGTAATAGCGTAGGAATTTACTTTCCGCATTTTAATTTCCGCACAATATAACTATTATTTAATTGCGTGGTTAGTAATATAGGGAGTAATAAGCTTGCAACTTGAATTTATATCACTAAATTTACAAGATAAATATTTGAATTCAACTCACGTGATTGATGCATCCACACACCTTCAAGGTAATCCCTCTTATTGTTGTCTTTCGATTAAAAATAGTCAAGTCTCTCGAATACGAGGATACCTTAGCAAATGTTTCCCTCAGTTCATTATCATCATAAAAGATCATAAGTCCCTTCGATGTTGCCTTCAGTTTATATGATTTTGTCCCTCGAGGTTGCCTACGATAAAATGATGATCTTGCAAGAGAATTGTTTCAGTTATGATGATGAGCGGAAGCATTAGTGAAGATCCAAGCCCCAATGAAAAATGTTGTAGAGATTCGAGCATTGATGGGAAGCTTCGATGATTTAGCAGTCACAAGATTATCCTTTGTATTTTGCTTTTGTTTTTTCTATCCCTTATTTTTGCATGAGCCAATTCCTTTGATTTTGATCCATCGGGATGCCCTAATTTTTGCCTAAGTCAATTTTTTGTTTTCTTTTATGGAATTTTCCTTTTTAACATAACAGGCACTTTCCTCCTCTTTTTTTGAATGCTCCTTTTGAAATATTGATCCTTGGATTTTGAATATTGTGACTGCCATCTTGACTTTGATTTGTAAGCTTCGACTTTGATACGTCCTCGATGATGTATTGAGGAATAAAATGCTGTGAATATTGTTTCCATTGCTTCCTCATTTTTTGATGAATGCGAGGAAGAAGATGTGCTTGAACCTTTGCTTTGCTTGACTGATTCTGTTGACCACAAAATACACCATTGAATTAATCGAAATATACCCTGCCCCTGGTTGAAATTAAGGTTTATTTTGAAAAATAGAAACAAACTCCAACTCTTGGCTTGAGGGGGTTGACTACAGATTACCTTGAAAGCATATGTTTATTTTGAAACAATGCCTTACATCGTCGACTCAGTCTTACCTTGAAAGCATATGTTTAGCAAGATTTAGTTATTTGTATTCGTCACTCTCCCTTAAGTTTGTTAGTAATCAGAAATTGAAATTGAAATAGAATAGAAGGGTGTGAATGGAAAGTCGTAGTAGTGATAGAATGAAGCGAATGAATTGACTCCAAAACCTGCATGGTTATCCCATTAGAATTGTTAATTAGAAGGTATAACTTTTATCCTAGGTAACACTTAGCGATCGTAGAGGTTGAAATCCTGAGCTGATAAAACCTAATGATCCTAGGGGAAATCTCCTTTGTAAATCCATTGACCTTGTTTTACTCCTTAGTTCCTAGACTTGTAGAAGTAAAGGGTAACCTCGAACTCTCCTTGGGCATGTCAAACCTGTCGGAAATAAATTGTTAGCGGTGGGTTTTCGTCGTCCGGAACTTCATGAGTTTCCTTTGACTGAACCTCTTTCACTTTTTCTAAGGGTAGTATCACACCGTTTGCAACCTTCAGTGTTTGTAAATTGATATAGAAAACCTACAACCCTTTTTCCCCTTGGTAGGGACTTAACGTATGTCGCCTTTCCTCCATCGTAATTATGCATATTTGTTCAGGATATTGCCCCAGTTGGACTGTTTGCCCCCAAGTTATCGTAGAGCATCCTTGTAAGCTTTGTTATGTTTTAAGATGAACCCCTTTATGACTAGATACCTCTTGAGTGCATCTATGGGGGAACTTCTTTGTTGAACTAATCCTTGCTCGATGATAACCTTTATTGTATTTACAATCCTGTTACGAAAAAGGCCTGGTCATGTGGTTGGCATGGTGAAAGGCATCCTTTTTCTCTTTGTAAGACCAAGTTCATTTTCATCTCTCAATAATTTATCCTTCTCTCTCCATAGTTTGTGATCCTTATGATTTTCTTCGTGAGTCTCGGGAAATCGGCTAGCACAGTAAGTATGGATACGTGTGAAGGTAGAAATGCAAATGCATGCGTATGCAAAAGACTCCTCTTTTTGTGTATATTATGACTCCTTATATGCAGTGCGATGCAGACGTGCGACAGATATAACTCTAAGGAAAGCCTATGCGGATTTAGAGGTGACATTAGACCCTAATGAAATCCTTGAAAGCTAGATGTCATGACGTGCCAATGGAAATCCCTTAGATTAGGGGGTACGTAGAAAGTAGCAGCTGGTGACCGTTCAAGACATTCACCAAATCTCATGGCCATCGAGGGGTCGTTCGACGTGTACTAACGAAGTTGTCCCTCGTGGGAAGGTTCTCTATGCGGAACACAACCTATCTAAGGACGATATCGGAAAAAGTGAAATCCCTACAGGCTAGGGTGAAAGATGTGTAAATGGAAATCCAAACCCTACAAGTTAGGGGGTGCGCAGGAGCAAGCATGGGGTGACCGTTCAAGACAATCACTAGATCTCATGGCCATCGAGAGGCCAATTGACGTATGCTAACGAAGATGTCCTTCGTGCGAAGAATGCGATCTTAGAAGTAGAATCCCTACTGGCTCGGGTGTGCGTAGATGTAGGCACAGGGTGACTATTCAAGACAACCACTGGGTCTCATGGCCATCGAGAGACCAATTGACGTGCATAAATGGAGATGTCCTTCGTGGAAAGGACATGATCTTGGAAATAGAATCCCTACAGGCTAGGGAATGGATAGGAAAACCTGCAGAATTAAAACACAGATATTCGTAGTATATAAATTGCAAACATATAATAAGAACCTAACCCTAAGTTCATAAGTTCGGTATGGCGACATAAGGTAGTCTACCCTTCCCATAGGTAGTTCTAAAAAGGTCTCATGGGGTCCCTCGTAGCCTCCGAGACTTTTTGTCTCTTCGGTTTTTAGAAGGATCGTTTACCCATGAGGTTCGAGTTTTAGGGGCAGGTTCCCAGAGAGATCAGTTAAATACCCAGTCCTGCCCTCAACAAAGTCAAGCCTCGTTTTGGACATTTCCGGATATTCAACCCACTCTGAGTGGAATTATCAATAAGACTCGTAGGCGATACAAGTCTCCTCTGGTCTTAAAGATAATTCTCACACTTATGTTTTAACAGCAATTTATATATCCCAAAAATATAATAAAACAAGTATGCAATTAAACAGATATTTATTTAAATTACTGCGAATAAAAACTGTAAATAAATAAATAATAAAAAATTAAATATAAAAAACCTAAACCCTAACCTAACCCCAAAAATTCGCCTTTTGTGTATCCCCAGCAGAGTCGCTAGTTGTAGCAACCTGCCCTAAAAATTTAGATTTTAGAGTCTCCACCTATTCTGCCAGGGCGAATAGGAAACCCTACAAAGTTTTAGAGATCTGGATAAGTTATTATTTTCAGGTCAAGGGAAGGTGTTAGGCACCCTTAACCCCTTTCCTAAGGTTTTGTCTAAGATAATGGTTTATAGCTAATAAAGAAGGGTGATAGACAGTTAAATAGGGCAAACTTTAAACCTATTGAAGTTATAGGGAAGGGGACTCGCCTTGTTACCAAGTGCCTACGTACCTTCTTAGGGAGGATCAGAGTCAACGTAGTTCTTAGTATATTTGTGTTTTTTAGAGGTTGTACGCCTTTGTAATTTGTGTATTGAAGTGTGTTTTAAATTACCGTACGTAGTTTGGTAATTGTCGCAGTTTGTGAAAATGTTAATGATTTGTTATATGGCATACAACCATGTTTAGTATTTTAAAACCTTAGTATTGTTAATCGCGTTGATCAATTGATTTGATCTACATAATTAACAAATTAACAAGTATTGATTTTATTACTAATTATCATAATCAATTGATTCGATTACAATCATTAGCAAATTGATTTGTTTTAAATTAAAAGGAAATAATTTATTATTAATCATCGTAATCAATTGATTTGATTAAAATAATTAACAAATTAATGAAGAATTACTAATCATCATAATCGGTTGAATCGGTTAAAACCTTAGCAAATAAGCCTATTTGAATATATTGTTTTAATTAATTGAATAATTGATTATTAATCATCGCGATCGATTAATTCGATCAAAACAATTAATAAATTAACCCTAATACTAAATTATATTATTAATTCAATTTTAAATCAAAATTATTATATAAAAAAGGTTTATTAGGGTTTTAATCAAATAATTATATAAATAATATAAAAATAGAAAAAAAAACCAAGGTTTTTATTGAATATGGCAAGGTTGGTGGTCCATAGTATGCTCATTCAATCCTGGTACGTTGGATCTGAGAGGGATGCCATCATGTGGCTGGATATTGAGGGTGTATGGTGAACCATATGGCTGGTAGCGCATGGGATCTGGAAACAAGTGATTCATAAAAATAATATTGGAGAAGCCAAGGATCGAGCCCAGGTCTCTTCCCGCATGCGTGCGCTCACCTTGCCAACTCAACCAAACGTGAAATTTGTTTATTAAACGCACTCAGTTTATAATATAGAAAACCAATAATTAATGATGGAAAACGCGCACACAGTTTTGAAATAACCAATGGTGCGTTGCCATGCAACCTTCTTCTTCCCCAGAACCTGCAATTTTTTTGGAAAAATAGCTACGAATTTGCTACTATTTCGTTTGTAGCAAATAAACCTGCCAACCATTAAAACTACATAGGTGCATAAAAGTGTTTCGCGACCCTACGAATCAGTTCGTCCCGTCCCTCTGAACACGATGGTACCTATAATTACTCATAATTTTACCTAAATCAGGAAACCCCAATTCGAGACCTCTAAACCTAACAATGGCACATTACGATATGGTCAAGCATTTATCAAATAAACTACCCAGAATCGTTCTAAACATCACCACAAACCATAATATGCAATCAAAATTCATGTATGATGCGTGAATCCTAGTATTCGATCTTAAATTGTAAGTGACATACCGTGACTTAAATGGAGGTGATTCTGGGGGTGTTGATGTCGTGTGATGATCCAAGCAGCTTCAAGGACCTTCAAGGATTGTGTTGCAACCTTCAGAATGCTTTAAAACCTTTCCAAACTCCAAAACCGAATTTGTGTTCTTGAGTGAAATTTTTTCTCTTTGAATAGGGTTCTTGCTCCAGAATTTCGTCCCCTTGTGATCTTCACCACTCATGTACTTATAGTAGAACAAATTAGGTTAATAAAATTGGCCAAAATCTCTTTGAATCAATCATTGGAGATTTAAGAAATTTGATTTGTGAATTTTTCTAATATTGGCCTAAACTCCATCCAATCTTTCCAATTACCATATGCAGGAATTTGAATTCAAAATATGACTTAAATGTTGATTGAATATGATTGGAATATGTCTTTAAATCATATCTTTGATTTTCCCTTGATTTACTTGATTTTAATCATTTTTTAAATGAATAAAAATTCATAATAAATCAAATAAACCATATAAATTCGTGGAAATAACATTTGGAGTCTTGGGTAACTTGTGGATCAAGATTGGGCCAACAAAGATTGGGCTTGTTTGCAAGAAAATACATTTTGAATCACTTTTGTTTCACATTTTTCCTTCAAAATTGTCCAACATTGACAAGGCATATTTCCCTAAATTTTTAAGATATGGAAGAGTTTTAGGACTTTTTGGAAAGCCCAAGATGTACTCTACAAGCCACTTTGGAACCATTTTTCCATTTGGAGATTTTATCTTGATGATATGGGCTTTGATAAAAAACAGCTTCTTGCGAGCTTCTAGAAGGACCTGTAATGTTTGACTTATATCTCCTATGCGGAAGCATTTCTTGACCTTGGACCCAACATCAAAGTTGTGGAGAATTGAATTTCCTTGAGAATGAGCTTTGCTTGGGGAATTTGTGATAAAGCATGAGAGACTTATGGTCAGTCAAAGTACAATTAACTTTTGCTTAGAAACCCTAATTTAGTAACTTGAACTTTTGTTGATTTCTGAGCTTTCCTCGATGAATAATGATCAAACCTTGATCAAATGATGAATTTTACTTCAAACTATTGTTGTTTACCGAACATCAGGAGTTTTGACCGTGATTTGACCATAGTTGACTTTTAGGTCAAATTGGTCGACCGTTGGACATTTGAACTAGAGCCGTCAAAATGGGCCGAAGCCCATGGGCCGGCCCGCGGGGCCCGAAAAATGTTAGGGCTTGGGCCTAATTTTTTGAGCCCATTTTGTTTCGGGCCTTTTTGAGCCCGGCCCGAAAAAAGCCCGACCCTAAATGGGCCAGCCCGTATGGGCTCCGGGTAGCCCATGGGCCCGATAAATAGTAAAATTTAATATTTAATTAATAAAATTTAATATTTAATACTAATTAAAAAATTCAAATTTTTGTATTTCTTTAAAATATATTTTATAATAGTGAAATATAAAAACAAATTTTAATATTTTTTTAAAAATTAAGCTTAATATAATTTATTTTTTTAAATTAAAGAGAATATTTAATATATTTTTTGGAAATGGGCTTTTTGGGCCCGGCCCGAAAAAGCCCGAGGCCCAAACAGGGCTGGGCCTGGGTAGTAAAAACGGAGCCCATATAAAAATGGGCTTTTTAGGCCCGGCCCGAAAAAGCCCGAGGCTCGCTAGGGCCGGCCCGTTTAGGGCCGGGTAGCCCGTTTGGACAGCTATAATTTGAACCATTGACTGAACAAGTTTGTGAATTAGAGCGTGAAACTTGTCATGAGGATCCTTTGAGGTATGTGAGTGACCATGGAATTCACCCGAGGCATCAGATGTTGATTTTTCCTTGAGAGAAACAAACCTTAATTGTGGGCTTGTTGTTTAGGAGAGAGATAGTCAGGCTTATTTCATAGTGCTTAAGGCAAAATATCTTGAAATATAGTGGGAAAATTTTGGGGTATGACACACATCACAGCCATGAACATTGTCAGGTGCATATTTACCTCTTAAACTATCAATCCTAAATCGTGCCACCTAATTTCATTACCTATAACAGGCCTTTCCCACAATCAAATTACATCCTGCATGTACCCTACTCAAGGTATAACAGTTCATGTACATATTGCATTTCAAAGAAACCTAAAAAAATCCTATTCTGTTAGCCTTGAAGTCGTGTCTCGTCAACCAGCTCTAAACTCCCATCCTTTCCGTACTTTGACCACTCTTGATCCCGCCTTGTAATTCCTCGCTTCAAATCCGAAACCTACACCAAATGGAAGCAAACCCGCTGTCAAACCGGCATCATAAAACGATATCATTTAATAATCAAGTCCACAGTTCTGCACCTTACACATATATTCTCCATCAGAATGCAAAGAAAAGTAAACAAGTTCAGAATTCAAACAATCTAATATATCCACATCCAGTTCAATAGGAAAATCTAACACAAAAATTATGCACATTGCTTCGTTACAAAACCAATTCAGAATTGACAACTATCATTAAACCAACTCAACTTACCAACAGAGTCATAACAGAACCTATTTAACTACAGTGCCTTCACAGCCCTGCGCCAATATCCACAAACAATCAATAATCCAAACTGGTCCACGAGATATCTGCATAATGTCAATAAATCAGTTCAAATTTTGATAAATCCCAACTGGTTTTTTACCAAGGCTTCAATATTAATTACTAACTTCGGACAACTAACACAATATTCTGATCCCTAGTTTCACTAACAGACTGTTAAATTAAACCAACATTTTCTAATTCCAGCTCAGCCAAATTCCTAACAATCCAAACTAACTAACTTTCCGCATGCATCTAGACTATACTACTGGGGGCCACATATTTTTCTGTTTGTCTTTGTAGGTGGGGGTTTTGTGAGGTAAACGGACCACTACCCAGGCCAGTGACACATAGGATTAGTGTGGATGCTCATGTTGACTCCCGTAGCGCTTGATATGATCGATCTTGACATGAGGTACCACAACTGGGCGAGGTTCTTTCTTGGAACACTGTGTCAAACACTTTGTACCCTAGTGACCATTAGGGACCACTTATCCGTGTCTAGACTACATACCTGTGAGGTTGGGATGGGACAGGAAACTTGACCTTCATCATACCCGGATTTCTGCTATTCAATAAAAGGCGTCGAACCTTTGATCTTGGGACATTTGACTTATACAAAAGTTCTACATCAGTTATCCATATCCCGAATCAACGCCGAACCTCTAAATCTGGAGGATTCGACTTCATTTGGCTTATGCATAGATTATCTATCAGAATCAACGTCGAACCTCTGAATCTGGAGGATTCGACCTTATTTGGCTAATCAGGAGATTATCTATCAAAATCAACGACGAACATCTGAATCTTGAGGATTCGACCTTATTTGACTTATGTACCGCCTATTTATCATGAAAGCAACGTCGAACCTCTGAATCTGGAGGATTTGACCATAGTTTATGACCATGAGAAGCTATTATCCAAGAGTCGTTGATCATTGATCTTGATTTCTGCTGCATTTGCATCATCATTAACATATTGCATTCATGCATATGCATCCATAATTACCAAGACTCTTACCTTCTTCCTCTCCATCAGATCAAACAAGATGATTCCTCAAAACCGATATCTGACAAGAACCAACAGACAAAGAATCATGGGGAATTACAAACAAGATCAAGCTACTATCAGAAAACACCATGCCTCCTCATGGGGGGCACCTTCCACCACTGGAGCCTAAAGACTCTGTGTTTGTCAGAAAACATTTCATTTGCATCAAAATAAGGCCAATATTGCCATTGTTTAGATTTCTCAAGCACTTTCAATTGTATTACTTTTGTTGTTATCAAGTACTTTTCATTGTAAGAGACTCATTCTGTTTGAATAAATAAAATAATGCAATATACATGCTTTTCTCAAATCATTTCATTTTTGTCATTATGTTAAATTGATATTCAACTCATTCGTCTTAAGCAACTAAAAAAAGGAGAATGATGAAAATAAAAAATACATGAACTTTATAATTGTATGCTCTTGGAACAAAGATCCTGCTGACGATGTACAGACATTGTTTCAATTTCCAAACACCAGAGTTATAAGGGAGTGAAACCCTCGTCAACCACTTTGAGCCTAAGGAGTAGGAGTTTCTTTTCAAATATAAAAAACCCTCAATATTAACCAGGGGCAGGGTAGTCTTCAGTTAGTTTGACTGAGCATTCAACTTTCAGGTATTCCATCAGAGGATCAACAAAAGTAGAAGAGTACAATCCAAAATGGATGTCTCTCATTCACTGAGAATAAGGCAGTCACAACCTTTTCATCAAGTCAATCACAAAAGTCATACAACTTGTTCCCAAGAGAGACAAAAAATAAAAGAAAGTTATGAATCAAATAAAAAAGAAAAACAATAGCCCGCTAAGTCAAAAAAAGAAAAGGAAAAGCTTGAAAGCAAATGACTTAGGCAAAAATTAGGGCATATCCCGCTGGACAACAAAAACCAAAATCAAAAGAAACTTTTTGTCCAGGCAAAAATTAGGGAAAGAAAAAGACAAAGCAAAATAAAAAACCTCCAAGGAACAAGTTATTGTGACCATCAACAAAATAACCAAAGGGTGAGTGCCACCTCCCTCAAAGCCACAAAGGATCCTCATCCATCACAATCCTTCCTGAAAGGTGAATACTCGTGTCGAACTAGCTGAACGTAGGACTGGAGAACATCACGAAGTAGGGGTGGGTTAAGTAGAACTTGAGCCTTTATCCTTTATTTCTCAAACCGTGAACCCGACCACGTTACAACCCTCAAAAGTCCTAATTGAAGCAAGGTTCGTTCTGAAAGCATACAAATTGTAAAATCATGTCAAAAATGACTCTTAATGTTGCTTGTCATTTGTGTTAGTATCAGTACAACATTTTGAAAAATAAACTTTGCCTTTGAGATTAACATGTGCATTGCATTCTCATTATCTTTTTCAAAACATAATTGTCTCTAACCTGAAAGTAAGTACTTGACATCAAGGAAAGTTCAACAGTGAAATTTTATCGAGTAGTCTTACAAGGGCAAAGGTTGGTCACCCACTGAGCAAACATCTGAAGAATCCATTAAGTGGAATAGTTCCTTTCAATCTGGGGCACTTTTGACAAACCCATGATCTACACTGGGGCAGACCATTGCAAAACTCCATGATTCAAGCATATCAGAATTCTATCTCAAAAGATCCTACAAGCTGGGGCAGACTAGTAACAATTCATTTCCTCATCTTCAATCAAGTGTCAGATATCAAGACAGGTGTCGAGGAGTCCAACCAAACACCTTCACCAACACTTCCACAAGCAATAACCTTTCTGCAAAGGCACTCGCCATCCACTTCCCATTTCTCAGAAACAATCATTCCATCCATAATCATACATGCATCATGCATATCATTACATTATCATGAAGCCAAAATCCAATCCATCATTGGTAATCCCCGTGCACCAGAGCCTAATTCATTATCATTTCCCCCACAATAATCCAATCATCAATAATGCAGGGGCATCCACCCTACCTTGATTCTCAAGCAGAGTATCAGAACTCCATCTAATCTATTCCCCACAAAGCAGAAACCCTAACCAATCAATCAGTACATTACATATAAAAATCATTGCATTGCATCTCCAAAAGTGCATAAAAAAAATCAAACATTGCATGTGAAGCATAAGCCAAGTCACTCATCAGATGATGTCCCTACAAAGCATTCAATTGATATTCCACTGGATCACTCGGAGTTACCATTGTGGTGTCATCTTCCAAAGTCAATCATGTTCATCTTTCTCCAAACCCATGTCAGACTAGTATCCCATGTTTTCCTACCTAGCTCAGACTAGTATCTCTCTTTCAACCCAGAGTTGATTTTTTTTTGTTCAACCCATAGTTGATTTTCCTTGCATCTTTTAACCCCGAGTTAATTATCTTTTCCCTCTCACTCAGAGTTGACGGATGCTTCTTATTGACTTCTCTTTCCCTCTCAACCCAGAGTTGACGGTTATCCTTTTTTCAACCCAGAGTTGACCCCTTCTTTATTTCTTTCCCTCTCACCCAGAGTTGACGGATACTTCTTATTGACTTCTCTTTCCCTCTCAACCCAGAGTTGGCGGTTATCCCTTTTTCAACCCTGAGTTGACCCCTTATTTATTTCTTTCCCTCTCACCTAGAGTTAATGGATACTTCTTATTGACTTCTCTTTCCCTCTCAACCCAGAGTTGAGGGTTATCCCTTTTTCAACCCAGAGTTGACCCCTTCTTTATTTCTTTCCCTTTCACCCAGAGTTGCCGGATACTCCTTATTTATTTGTCTTTTCCCACTCAACCCAGAGTTGACGGTTATCTTTTATCATCTTCCCACTCAACCCAGAGTTGACGGTTATATTTTGGCTTCCTTCTCACTCAATCCAGAATTGACGGTTATCTTGTATCTCTTCCCACTCAACCCAGAGTTGACGGTTATCCTTTTTCAACCCAGAGTTGATTCTTCCCCTCTCAACCCATAGTTGACGGTTATATTTTGTCTTTCCCACTCAACCCATAGTTGACGGTTATCTTTTATCCTTTTCCCACTCAACCCAGAGTTGACGGTTATCTTTTGGCTTCCTTCCCACTCAATCCATAATTGACGGTTATCTTGTATCTCTTCCCACTCAACCCAGAGTTGACGGTTATTCTTTTTCAACCCAGAGTTGACTCTTCCCCTCTCAACCAAGAGTTGACGGTTATATTTTATCTTTCCCACTCAATCCGGAGTTGATGACTGTCTCTCGTCTTTTCCCACTCAACCTAGAGTTGACGGTTGTCTCTTCTTTTCCCACTCAACCCAGAGTCGATGGTTATCTTTTATCTTTTCCCACTCAACCCAGAGTTGACGGTTATCTTTTGTTTTTTCCCACTCAACCCAGAGTTGACGGTTATATTTTTCCTTTTCCCTCTCAACCCAGAGTTGACGATTATATTTTATCTTTCCCCTCTCAACCCAAAGTTGACAGTTATCTTTTGTCTTCCCACTAAACCCAGAGTTGACGGTTAACTTTTGTCTTTTTCCCACTCAACCCAGAGTCGACGATTATCTTTTTTCCTTTCCAACTCAACCCAGAGTTGACGGTTATCTTTTGCCTTTTCCCTCTCAACCCAGAGTTGAAGGTTATATTTTGTCTTTCCCCTCTCAACCCAGAGTTGACAGTTATCTTTGTCTTCCCACTAAACCCAGAGTTGAAGGTTAACTTTTGTCTTTTTCCCAATCAACCTAGAGTCGACGGTTATCTTTTCTCCTTTCCAACTCAACCCAGAGTTGACGGTTATCTTTTGTCTTTTCTCACTCAACCCAGAGTTTATGGTTAACTTTTGTCTTTTTCCCTCTCAACCCAGAGTTGACGGTTATCTTTTGTCTTCCCACTTAACTCAGAGTTGACGGTTAACTTTTGTCTTTTTCCCACTCAACCCAGAGTTGACGGTTATCTTTTCTCCTTTCCCACTCAACTCAGAATTGACGGTTATCTTTTCTCCTTTCCCACTCAACCTAGAGTTGACGGTTATCTTTTGTCCTTTCCCACTCAACCCAGAGTTTACGGTTATATCTTTTCTATTCCCTCTCAACCCAGTGTTGACGATTACCTTTTCTCTTCAACCCCGAGTTGATTATCCTTTTGACCGCTCAATCCAGAGTGGACTTACCCTACTTATTTTCAACCCAGAGTTGATGTCCATTTCTTGTTTGATCCAGAATCGATTTGTCTTTTCTCTCCCAACCCATAGTTGGTGTCTATCTCCTCTCTTCAACCCATAGTTGATTTTCATTCTCGACCCAGAGTTCATGTATACGTCTCGTCCCCCTAATAGTGATTTCCCTTTCCTTTCACAACCTAGAGTTGATGTTTACCTCTCTTACAACCCAGAGTTGATATCATATTTCCCTAGTGGATTTCATCTATCTTCAGGTATTTAATCTTCTTCTACCTTGAATTTTCGAGGCTAACGCAAATCTCACCTTCAGGTTTAAGACGGTTAAATAGGGGCAGCTGTTGCACCCTAAAATTTTCCCATCTAATTATCTCTAATTGGCTTAGTACTTTACGATCATTTACATCTTAGGTCATAAATAAAGTCATGCATTCACCAATAATCTAGCATGGGATCAAGGAATCAGGCAAGCTAGGACTCATATGTGGTTTGAAGATTTTCACATCAAATGAGTTTGATTTAACTGGTTTTTATTAAGCATGGATTAAAATTAGAGTTTGATTCTTCTCAATCTACAAGGCTTTTTCACCTTTAATATTTATCATGATCAAGGAAATTATGTAGTTCTAATCAGAGTTTCTGAGTTGGGCAAGCTTATTTCAAATCAGGTTTTGGTTCGTTTCTCAAATATAAAAGGCTCTTTTTGTTCATGGTTCTTTGCTCGAGGTATAAATTATCTTTTTGGCTCTCATACGAAGGCTTGAGGCATCATGGTATAAAGGATTACCTATTGAATTCAGAATACAAGATTAAGAGTTTTGACTTCACTTTTGGAGTTGTCTTATGTCATCCATTCACATTTGCAAAGTTTGAAAGAAATATTTGGAATTTCAAATTAAAAAAAGAAAAGAGAGAAAGTGTTTACTTCATTACTTGAATTACAAGTTATCACATGTTCCATTCAAAGAGAACAATGCATATTCAGTTTCACATATACACCACATCACAACCATGACCATTGTCAGGTGCACATTTACCTCTTAAACTATCAATCCTAAATCATGCCACCTAATTTCATTACCTATAAAAGACATTTCCCACAATCAAAATCCATCCTGCACGTACCCTACTCAAGGCATAATAGTTCATGTACATATTGCATTTCAAAAAAACCTAAAAAAAATCCAATTCTGTTAGCCTTGAAGTCGTGTCTCGTCAACAACCTCTAAACTCCCATCCTTTCCGTACTTTGACCTCTCTTGATCCCGCCTTGTAATTCTTCGCTTAAAATTTGAAAGCTACACCAAATGGAAGCAAACCCGCTGTCAAACCGGCATCATAAAACAATCTCATTCAATGATCAAGTCCACAGTTCTGCACCTTACACATACATTCTCCATCAAAATGCAAAGAAAAGTAAACAAGTTCATAATTCAAACAATCTAATATATCCACATCCAGTTCAATAGGAAAAGCTAAAACAAAAATTATGCACATTGCTTCGATACAGAACCAATTCAGAATTGACAACTATCATTAAACCAACTCAACTTACCAACAGAGTCATAATAGAACCTATTTAACTATAGTGCCTTCACAGCCCTGCGCCAATATCCACAAACGATCAATAATCCAATTGTTTTTTTTACCAAGGCTTCAATATTAATTACTAACTTCAGACAACTAACACAATATTGTGATCCCTAGTTTCACTAACAGTTTTTTTAAATTAAACCAAAATTTTCTAATTCCAGCTCATACAAATTCCTAACCATCCAAACTAACTAACTTTTCATAACTAACCAACTCCTAACAGCTTACTAAATCTGTAACTTACCATAACCGACTTCCGTACCCTACCTTTGGTCGAAAGACATCGTTCTTATTCGTTTTAGGTTTGCTAGCGTTCCTTTCCTTTTAGGATAGATATGTTAGTGGCGACTTTGTCTATTCATATTTCGCGAGCGTGCAACACTTATCCAAATATTTTCTAAACACACACGACACTTTTCAAACTTTTCAAACAATTCAAAGTATGCTAAGCAATTAAGAGCCCATGGATAACCATGGATATAAAGGGTGCTTACACCTCCCCTTTGTATAACCTACTGTTGCACCCCAAAATTTGCCCACATATTTATTTCTAACTGGCTTAAACTTCGCATTCATATGCATCTTTCCATTAGGGCATCAACATAACATCATGCATCATTAATCAATAACTTTGCATTGGATCAAGGACCTTGAAAATTGAGACTTCTACTTCTCTCCAGCTTGATTCATCTGGTTAATCTTTGGGCATTGGACTATGAAATTAAGGGGTTTAAATGAAGATCTTATGACCTAGGGTTTATTTCCCTGGTCATTTGAATTAAGACTCTTTAATTAGGGTTTTGAGTTCGTGCGTACTTCATCAAGCCTTTTGCTACAATGGTCATACAGTAGTTCAAGACTTTGACTCTCTCGGGTAGATTTCTTCTATTACAATGCTTGGTTTGATTTTAAAGGGTCGAAGAATAAATGGATTGAGGTTCTTAATGTGCTTGCTTGGAAAGGAGATACTGTCATACAATTGAGTCCCTTGACTTAGGCCTTGAAGATTTCTTTCGCAAGCACGAGTGTGGTTACTGATACATTGATGAAAAGAGACATGTGGAGATTATATGCAAAATTGTGGATTTTTAGTCAAAGTCAACCATGTGTGGTTGACTTTTTTGGCCAAAGACCATAGCAAACTACCTTGAGTTGTTATCTCATTGTTATAAGATTCAATATTCAAATTCAAAAAGAAGAAATGGAAAAGAAGACTTTGAAATTCAAATTATTGCGAAAAGGAGTAAACTGCATTTTTGAACTCAAAGTCAAGGCATGTCATCATGTGTTGTTTCAAAATCAATGTCGGACCCACTTCAATACAAAGCCATCACATTTCCATGGAAAGTCCTGATTCAGTAGCATTCTTTACACAAAATAATAATAGCACTACATCGTTCAACACTCACATAGTTTCATATTGCAAAGCCATACGTGCCAAATTCACAACATCACTATTACATCACAAGGAAACTACAAGAAAACACTAATCTGCATGTCTAAACTTTCCATCTTCAACTAATCTCCATCACCAACAATCCACGTTCATTCCATAGCATGCCGCCGTTCCAAGACCTTCATTTAAGGCTCATTTATCCACCATTCAATTCCTTTTGGCCATGTCTTTAAGCTGCTGTACCAGACCTGCATGATGGCACAAAAACAAACAATTCAACAAACAGATGACATCACACATAAATCAGACAGAATTTCAAAGCCCGACAGCTCTACATCAAGATCATTCCAAGACAGGTACAACATACAATTTGAAATCAGATTGTAAGGAAGGCATTCAGCTTTAATACATGTTCAAAACAATGCAAGGCTTGCGTTCATTTCGGGTCGGTTCGCGAATTCAGAAACAGAATTACAACAGTCAGCCTATACATACCAAAAGAAAAAGAAGGAGGAAATGCATACGTTTTTCTATATGACAGTGCACAGTCAAAGGCATACATGGAAGTCCATAGCAGTTATCAGTCCCTGGCAGCCCATGCACTACATTCATATTCCATGTCGCTCTCGAACCGCTACCAAGGTAAATACCAAAATCAAATTCAACTCTCTTCCCTAAATTAAACTAACAGCAACCTGCATGTAGCACAGAATCGAACCAGTTCTCGATGTTCACCATAAACCAGCTCAAACTTACAGCCAAGGAAAACTCACTCGACAAGACCGAGCTGCCCTCACCAATACAAGTCACTATGACAGTTCTCGTGCCACACCTGCATACAAAGAAACCAAGGCAGTCATAAACCATACATTCAAAACACCTGCTCAATGTTCAGAAAATTATAACAAATCCCTACAACATCACTACCAAAGTTCTCACAAAATCATACAAAACTAAAGCAAATTTCATGCATATAAAGCCACACATCCAAAAGGAAATAAGCTCAAAATAGGGATTACACAAATATTCAAGCATGTCGGCGAAACTGGTTTAACCTCTTACTCACACAGAAAAACAGTCTGGTAGCAGTTTGCAAATAAAAAAACTCAGTTCATGAATTTAAAGGAAAGTCACATACATTCAGTTCACATAAATCCTGCATAACCAAATGTCAACTCAAAATCAACCTTTCATAAAACCTATAACTAACCTAACAGAATTCCTAACCAACTTTCACCCCTAACTAACTTTGAGACATTCCTGAAACAGAAAAAACAAGTTTGTAACTAACCCCAACTAACAATAACCGATTCCTAACTCACTCTCAAAGATCCACCCTTCAATCTCCCCAACCGAATCTCAATCCAATGGCTGAAAACACTCTCCTCTAACTGAATTCTCAACCCTCTCATTCTATATAAACCACCTTCTCCCTCAGTTTCAGCTCCACACACCATAACACACGCACCATTCTCACCTTCCACTCTTCTTCATCTTCAAATTCTCTTCACGCTCACCCTCATCTGTTCATCCCTCCACTTCATCTTCTTCTTCAACCTTCTCCACACCTTGATTCAATCACCAATCACTCTTCACATAACAGAAAAAAGAGATAACAGAAACTAACCTGTAACAAATTCCTCTTCCATTCTCTCTGAAAACCTTCATTCATCTTCACATTCAATCTTCATCACAAGATCGCCATAATCCTCACCTCATCAATCTTCTTCATCATTCATATTCACCAACAGAAAAAGAAGAAAGATTTGTAACAGAATATTGGAGAAAAAGAACGTAACAGAAAAATTGGGAACTCACCCTGGAATCCTCTTCTCTCCATCTCAAACCTTCAAACTCCTCTGAACCTCGATAATCATCATCCTTCAATCCATTTCCACAAAATCTTCATCCTTCAAACAACCTCCATCAATTCACACTCGCAAATCTCAAGCAAACAACACGGAAACAACCGCAACAAACTTCACCATGAACAATAGCGAAAATGCAGAACTTAAGAAGAGTAGAAGTTGAGTCGGAGAAACAAGAACGTGAAGACGAAGAGCTTTCTGTGCTTGGAAGTTTTACCACATCTTTCTCTGGATTTCATATCACCGCCGACGAACTCGAAGCACCATCGGACGCACTCTCCGGTTTGAAAGGAAATCGAAAGGAAATCGAAAGGAAGACGGAGAGAGGAAGAGTTGGAGTCAAGAGGGGGACGAGGACATTGTTATGACGGCACCGATAGAGTTCATCGGAGAGGGATGAGGATCGGCGCCGTTCGTCGTCCGCCGTGTTGCCATGAGAAGAGGAAGAGAGGTTCGTTCATGATGGAAGTCCAAAAGCCACAAACAAGTAACCCTAATTCCCAATTCTCAATTGCAATTTATTTTATTAATTAAATGTTAATTTCTGTTTTTTAATAAAAATTTAATAAAAATCTGATACATGAACCCTTGGGCCAAAACGCCATTTTTGCTGATCTCACCCCTCTTGGCCCATCACACCATCCTCTTTTTGGTGCTGAACAAAAACTCTACAAGAAATCACTCTGGGCCTCCCTGTTTGGGCTTATGCGCCTGTTTACTGACTTTACACCTTAATTCTCAACAATTCACCCCCTGAGCCCATTATTTCATGTTAAATTTAGATTTTTGACATAGCTTTTGTTCTATATTTTTAGACATAGCAAACAATAAAAATGTTAGTTTTAGGATTAATAGATTTTAGTGTATTTAGGCTTGAATTAGAATTCTTTTAACCCATAAAAACCCATAAAAATAGTAGTATATTTTAGGTTAATTCTTGAATTGCTTCTTTTATGTTTTTGGTATCATTTCCATGTTATTTTCGTATAATTGTTGTGTGATTTTGTTACTTGTTTTTGGCCATATTATTGCCTATTTTGTTAATACCGTCTTAATGCTCCTTTTAGAATTTAGTCACCATGTTAACTTTAGAATTAGAATTAGGATAACACTTAGGCTAGAAAATAGGTTAGTCTCCCCTCTTTCATTCTTTTTCTTTTCAACTTTGAAACACTAATAAATAAAGAGGCGAATCACATTAAGAAAGTGATAGAGAAATGAGTGGGATCCATTCCCTAATCTGTTTCTCAATCACTTAGTGGCATAGAAATGAGTGGGATTCATTTCCTAATCTGTTTCTCGGTCACTACTTAGTGGCATAGAAATGAGTGGGATTCATTCCCTAATCTGTTTCTCGGTCACTACTTAATGGGAGAGAAATGAGTGGGATTCATTCCCTAATCTGTTTCTCGAACATTAATTAATGGGATAGAAATGAGTGGGATTCATTCCCTAATCTGTTTCTTGAACATTATATAATGGGATAGAAGTGAGTGGGATTCATTCCCTAATCTGCTTCTCGATCATTATACATTTTTATGTGATTCTAATCGCAAAGTAAATTCCCTTAAAAAACACTCAACCAAAAACACTTAAAACACTTAATAATGGCTCGAATTAAAACAAAGTGACGAAGTGGTGCGAAACCTTGTATTGGGTTTTGTTCATCATGTAGTTACATAAAAAACACAAACCCAAGTTCATTCTGCTGTTAAGAACAAGTTAAGTCCTTTCCAAAAGTAGGCATGTAAGTCTCCAAAGGTCGAGCATCGTGGATTGCGACCTTAACCTCTGTTCAACTAAAAAACACAAAACAAATGGAAACTATGGAGCCGAACTACGGTCGCTCTGATTCCTTTTAAGGGATACGTAGGCATTGGGTCGCGGGGCCTAAGCGAGCACACTTGTAAATAATTCCTTCTTTTCCCCGTATTTCTTTTGCATGCATTCGCATTTAGGTTTAGACATAGATACACCCTTTATATAGAAACAAACATAGGTGGATACCATCGAGTACGATGGGCGTGAGGGGTGCTAACACCTTCCCCTTGCGTAACCGACTCCCGTGCCCTATTCTCTGGTCGAAAGACCTTGTTCTTATTCTGAGTTAGGTTATCTGGTATTCCTTTCCCTTATGGGATAAATATATTAGTGGCGACTCTGATTCCATTTTTCGCGGTAGCGACAGCTGGCGACTCTGCTGGGGACGTTGCTAGACCTGTGCTGGTCCGTTCTTAGCGAGTCGATCCTAGCCTTTGTTTGTTTGTTTATTGGGTGTTTCTTTGTTTGTTTGTTTATTTGTTTACATGTTGTATATATGCTTGCATATCATGTTTATTTTCCGCTTGCATATCATGCATCTGGACTATATTATGGGTCCCCGTGGGGACCACATATTTTTCTGCTTTGTTTTGCAGGTTGGGTGGGATGTTCTATGAGGTAAAAGGCCCAATACCCAGGCCAGAGTTGACACATAGGATACCTAGGATAGAGTGGATAGTCATGACGCCAACCGAATGTCAGGTTCTGTTGATTGCGATCATGAGACCCACGACCAGCCGAGACTCGAATGGGATACCGTTGTTGGCATGTATTTGCAACAATGATGGTGTTTCAGGAGAGTTGTTAACGCTGGAGACCTTTTGACCTACCTTGACCTAGATTCACCTGTGAGTGGGGTGGGATATACATGACAGGTACCGTTGGTGACTATTCATATTCTGTTGGTGACTATTGGTTCTCCTGGTATTCAAAAAGGTGTCGGGCCTTTGATCTCATGACATCTGACCTATATCAGTTATTCAGAGGATTGTATAGTGGTTACTAAGGTTATATGGACCTTGATCCCATGTTTTGCATTGCATAACATTATCACTCTATCCACTTCATTTGTGGGGGATTCTAAAGTCTATTTCCAAAAAAAAAGGAAACGGAAAAAAGTAGAAAAACAGAAAAGATGGAAAAGAAAAAAGAAAAGATACTATATGCAAAAAAAGAGGAGAATAAAAGAGAAACAAAAGTTGATGAAAAGACTTTAGTATCCCTCATAAATGAAACATGCATTCATAATATCATGCATTTCATGGTTCTCTCAGGAGCTTATGGGGGTCCTTTCCATTCAAATTCTGACTTCAACAACAAATTGACTTCTCACCGCTACGTGCTCAAAAGTTAATGATGGAACAACTCCGTGAGGACTTAAATGAGATGAGGACAGAAATGGGGATTGACATGAATCAGTGTATGGAGGTTATTCAAGCCTTTTCTCTTTGACAAGAAGAATTGAGACAAGTTCCTTAGAGGCCAAATGACAATGTTAATCTCACCTCAAGAGAAGGTATTTTGAATCAGCATGTCTGAAGTAATGTTGAGATTCCTATTCTTGGTAAGGAGAATTCACATCATTGAAGTCTTCGAGTTTCCGATTATTGAAAATGAAAAAAGGTTCCACCTCTTGGAGAAAAGGTTGAAAGCCATAAAAGATTGTGACTCCGTTGATTTAGACATTGTTGGATTGTGCCTAGTGTTTAATGTCAAGAGATGCAAAGGTCATTTATTCTCTCTCTGGATAGTCTGGACATGCAAGCCGAAGTGGTAATCATCTCTTGTACATATATGTGGAAATTGCTTGGGGCTCCCGACTGAGGGATAAGCAAGACCTTGTCTATCTTGAGTATTGCATCATTTGCACTGCTCGAATCCCTAAAGCACTACAAGTTCTTGTGCAACTTCGTCGGAATCCTTTGTCGTGTGGTAATCAAGAGTGTTCTACGAAGACATTCCTCATTCTCAAGGTTCTTCTTTATATCATGGGCTGCCTCCTCACGGAATTTCCTTCTCAGAAGCCTTTGCTTGTCAACAGAGACAGAAATAATATGGGAAACAGAACATTGTAATGCAAGTGCCTTGTGCCCAATTACTTCCCTGCTGGTTAGAATCTCAGTTGGTTAAGATTTGTGTTATGGGTCTTCCTTACCACATATAGCTCTCTTGAGTTTGATGATTATACTAGCTTCTTCCATTTATGATGGTGATTACAGTTCTAGCATCTATATTTGGGGATCCCGACCGAGGGATAAGCAAGACATTGTCTATCTTGAGTATTTCATCATTTGCATTGCTCGAATCCCTAAAGTAAGGCGAAAATGCACCACTCCTGTACGCCTTTGTTGGAATATTCTTCTTGGAGGTAATCTAAAGTGTGTGGAAGTAACATATGACAATGATAAGTGGCTACCATGCTGGGGCACCTAGCCATTCAACTGAAGGTGGTAGGACATTCAAAGTCAGAATTCAAGTCCTCATTGATTTCAGAACAACCGCATCCACTCCAAGAGATTCTATGCATAAGTTGAAGTCTCAATGGGGTATCAAAACTGCAAAAGGCATTTGAGAGCAATAAGTCCATACGGAGTCAAGTCTCCTCAACAATGGAATTCATTCAAGATCTTTATTGCATTCTCATTTGTAATATTTCGTTGTTTGTTTAAGCATCGATTGCATGTAAAAATTTGTTAATTTCTGAATGAAAATCATAATACATTGTTTATGTTTGTCTTGAAGTAATTCATTTGTTTTCACTCAAAAAAAATACATATGTTTTTGGCATTATGATACCAACTTTACTAATCATTTGCTTAGGCAAAGAGCGGAGGGAGAATGATGATAAATAAAAATGCAAAATCCCTAATTGTGTGTTTTTGAATAAAACCCTACTGAGGATGTACAGGCATTGTTTCAAATCCCCAAACACCGGAGGTATAAGGGAGATAGACCCTCGTTAACCCCTTTGAGCCTTGAAGTAGGAGTTTCTTTTCTGATCAGAAAAAACCCTTATTTTTAACCCTGGGGCAGGGTAGTGTTCATTTAAATTGATCAAGTGTTCAAAACTCACAAATGATATGCATCTAAGGATACAACAATGGTTATCCTTCAAAAGGTTGAGGAGAGTCAAAACCGTGATGGTTATCTTTCACCTACCAAGAGGACAAAAGATGACGATACCACAATGGTAATCCTTCATCAATCATGGAATGAGGTAGTCGCAGTCACTTTCAACGAATCAAAGACAAGGCGAGGTCACACGACTTGTTCAAAAAAAAAGGGTAAAAAAAAGGATGAAAAGAAAAAAGGATGAAAGAAAAATATAGCAATAAAAAGAAAAATGATGGTGAAAATAAAGCAAGAACAAAGTCGTGTGATAATGAATCAGAAGAATAAAAGGTGAGCGACTGCCAGGTCCAAAAAACCTCGTTGATTCCTCAACCATTTCAAAAATTCCTTGTGAGGGATGAGCACTCATGTTGAGTTAATTGAACCTAGGAGTGGAGAACATCACGAAGGGGGTGGGCACCAAATAATTTTGAGCCTAAAAATCCTTTGTTTCTGAAAACCGTGAACCCGGCCAAGTTACAACCCTTAAAAGTCCTAATTGAAGTAGGGTTTATTTCTAAAGCGCACTCTGATGAGATAGCGTTAAGCTGACTCCCGATGAAGTGTAACACATATCTATGTTGGTATTGTATGCCCGATTTACATTTCATTCACAAGAGGTGGCCACCTCATTGCATAAAAAGTTTTAAACTTCAAGACTAGCATAGGCTTTGCATTAGAATTATCATTCTCAGAATTAACATTCTTTTGCATACAAAACATTTGCTTAAACATCAAGGAAGTTTCCATGATGAGAATCCATGAAGAGCTTGGTCATGTCAAAGTAAAAGGACTTGAGAACTCCGTAGAGTAAAAAGCAATCATTTCAGAGACTGGTTATCAAAGCAAGTTGTTTGAAGGCTCCATTGAGCGTTTGCCGTTTGATGGCCCTCGTTGATTGATTATCAAGGGGCACGTGGCTTGAAGACTCCATTGAGCGTGATAAAGTTGTTTCCATAGTTTGGTTGACTTAAGGGAAGTAAACTCAAGGATTCTGATAAGATGCACATAATCAGGGGCAGTCACGATGAGGAATCTCTCTCGTGAGTTCAGCCCTATCTGGGGAAAGAAAATCAAGGTTTGACATCTCAAATTCGACCAATCAGGGTTAATCAAGTCGAGGAATCTCTCTCTTGATTTCAATCAATCTGAAGTAGTGACGTCGAGGAATCTCTCGAGCTCGCTCAGTCTGGGGAAATTACGTCGAGATTCGACAAATCTCTTGAGGATCCGTTGATCAAGGAGGACCATTTCAAATAATTGAATATGCTGGGGCAGAAGTTTCTCAAGTAATTGTGGTGTAAGGATCCTTTCGAGGCAAATGTCTTCGTAAACCAAATCTCTTCGTAAGTCAGGCAGCCTGGGGCACAATCTTTTGGGAACCATCATTCACTTGTAAAGTGAAGTTGGCCATCATAGAATGGAGAAGTATCACAATGCTTTTCCCCAGCAAGTTACTCTCTCCCCAAGCATAGGAGTTTATTTCTCCTGAGATTTGATTCCATATGAGTTTGTTTCTCCTGGAAAAGTCTCCCCCGAGCATAGGAGTTTATTTCTCCTGGAAAAAGTCTCTCCCCGAGCATAGGAGTTTATTTCTCCTGAGAGAGTTGATTCCATTCCTCGAGCATAGGAGTTTATTTCTCCTAGAATTCATTCTCTCCCCAAGTATAGGAGTTTATTTCTCCTCGGAGTTGTTCCGCTTCTCCCAACCAAGGTTCCTTATATGGATTTCTAATCCCCGACTTGGTGAATTGAGGGAATCTCCTCAAGTTGAAAATTCTCCGAGCTATGGCACATGGTGAGAAGTCAGAAATTATTCTTCAAGCCGACAATCGGAAGTATATCCTGCAAGTTAAAGTCCAATGTCTATTGGCATCCCCACAGAGTTCTTAACACTAAGGGGATTCTCCCTGGTGTTTACCTTTCCCGAGGTCAGAGACGAAGCTCGATCGACAAGTCAGCGGAACATTCTCTAAAGGGCCCTCGTTATCTCTGCATATAGTAATCATTGCATTCACCTTGCATCTACAAAAAAAATGCGTAGCATTTCCATGAATATGGAGCATTACATCATGGAAAAATTCAAACATACATCAATGCATAAGCCAAGTTTGTTTGTGCTCCAAAAGCACAAGGTAATATATTCCCAGAAGAGGTCTCACTTTCTCTCTCCATTGTGGATTGGATACAGAGTCATTCTTCGTCAAGATCATTGTATCTATGGTTATTTCCCGTTTGCTGAGCTCAATCGTTTGGATAACCCATACTTTGTGTGTGGCAATTCGAATGATTGCCACTCTTGTAGAATTACACCCCGCCTTTCGGCCTGAGGGATCCATGTAGTTCTTATGCTTCGCGAGCATCAATGTTTCCTTGCAAACCCAGTGTTTAATAACATCCCCAATAGAGTCTAGCCACTGCTGGCCTTCTTTGGTCAAGTCCAATGATTATTGGCATCCCTTTCAAGTCCCGTGGTTATGGGCATCCTTCGGTTAGGTCTAACTTTGATTAGTCCTCCCCATTCAAGTCCGGTGGTTATCGGCATACCCCTTCAGATCCAGTTGAGTTTTCCAACCCTCGTGTTGCGAATCCTTTGCTTTCCGACCTTCGAGTCGTCAGCTTTTCAACCCTCGAGTTGAGAATCCTTTGCTTTCCGACCCTCGAGTCGTCAGCTTTTCAACCCTCGAGTTGAGAATCCTTTGCTTTCCGACCCTCGAGTCGTCAGCTTTTCAACCCTCGAGTTGTGAATCCTTTGCTTTCCGACCCTCGAGTCGTCAGCTTTCCAACCCTCGTGTTGTGAATCCTTTGCTTTCCGACCTTCGAGTCGTCAGTTTTCCAACCCTCGTGTTGTGAATTCTGAGTTTCTGACTTTTAGTCTTGAGTTTTCCAACCATCGAGTTGTCAGTTCTGAGTTCCCGACTTACGAGTCATAAGTGTCCAAACCCTCGAGTTGTGGACGTTTGTCATATACTCCCCAAAAAGTGTCATGGCAAACCAATCTCTTGCACTTGCCTGTTGCAAATAGGCATCACAAATTTTTCCTTCTTTTAAGGAAATCCAATGGGAATATCATATTGTTACTTGCCGAAGCTTGTTAAGTGGAGGCAGCCAAAAAAAAAGTGTCATCCATCCGTTACTTAGAACGCAAATTTTCTGGTACTTTAGTATTTAATCTTCTTCTACCTCGAATGTTCGAAAGGCTAACGCCAATCTCACCTTCAGGTTTAAGACGATTAAATAGGGGCAGCTGTTGCACCCCAAAATTTGCCCACGTATTTATTTCTAACTGGCTTAAACTTCGCATTCATATGCATCTTTCCATTAGGGCATCAACATAACATCATGCATCATTAATCAATAACTTTGCATTGGATCAAGGACCTTGAAAATTGAGACTTCTACTTCTCTCCAGCTTGATTCATCTGGTTAATCTTTGGGCATTGGACTATGAAATTAAGGGGTTTAAATGAAGATCTTATGACCTAGGGTTTATTTCCCTGGTCATTTGAATTAAGACTCTTTAATTATGGTTTTGAGTTCATGCGTACTTCATCAAGTCTTTTGCTACAATGGTCATACAGTAGTTCAAGACTTTGACTCTCTCGGGTAGATTTCTTCTATTACAATGCTTGGTTTGATTTTAAAGGGTCGAAGAATAAATGGATTGAGGTTCTTAATGTGCTTGCTTGGAAAGGAGATACTGTCATACAATTGAGTCCCTTGACTTAGGCCTTGAAGATTTCTTTCGCAAGCACGAGTGTGGTTACTGATACATTGATGAAAAGAGACATGTGGAGATTATATGCAAAATTGTGGATTTTTAGTCAAAGTCAACCATGTGTGGTTGACTTTTTTGGCCAAAGACCATAGCAAACTACCTTGAGTTGTTATCTCATTGTTATAAGATTCAATATTCAAATTCAAAAAGAAGAAATGGAAAAGAAGACTTTGAAATTCAAATTATTGCGAAAAGGAGTAAACTGCATTTTTGAACTCAAAGTCAAGGCATGTCATCATGTGTTGTTTCAAAATCAATGTCGGACCCACTTCAATACAAAGCCATCACATTTCCATGGAAAGTCCTGATTCAGTAGCATTCTTTACACAAAATAATAATAGCACTACATCGTTCAACACTCACATAGTTTCATATTGCAAAGCCATACGTGCCAAATTCACAACATCTCTATTACATCACAAGGAAACTACAAGAAAACACTAATCTGCATGTCTAAACTTTCCATCTTCAACTAATCTCCATCACCAACAATCCACGTTCATTCCATAGCATGCCGCCGTTCCAAGACCTTCATTTAAGGCTCATTTATCCACCATTCAATTCCTTTTGGCCATGTCTTTAAGCTGCTGTACCAGACCTGCATGATGGCACAAAAACAAACAATTCAACAAACAGATGACATCACACATAAATCAGACAGAATTTCAAAGCCCGACAGCTCTACATCAAGATCATTCCAAGACAGGTACAACATACAATTTGAAATCAGATTGTAAGGAAGGCATTCAGCTTTAATACATGTTCAAAACAATGCAAGGCTTGCGTTCATTTCGGGTCGGTTCGCGAATTCAGAAACAGAATTACAACAGTCAGCCTATACATACCAAAAGAAAAAGAAGGAGGAAATGCATACGTTTTTCTATATGACAGTGCACAGTCAAAGGCATAAATGGAAGTCCATAGCAGTTATCAGTCCCTGGCAGCCCATGCACTACATTCATATTCCATGTCGCTCTCGAACCGCTACCAAGGTAAATACCAAAATCAAATTCAACTCTCTTCCCTAAATTAAACTAACAGCAACCTGCATGTAGCACAGAATCGAACCAGTTCTCGATGTTCACCATAAACCAGCTCAAACTTACAGCCAAGGAAAACTCACTCGACAAGACCGAGCTGCCCTCACCAATACAAGTCACTATGACAGTTCTCGTGCCACACCTGCATACAAAGAAACCAAGGCAGTCATAAACCATACATTCAAAACACCTGCTCAATGTTCAGAAAATTATAACAAATCCCTACAGCATCACTACCAAAGTTCTCACAAAATCATACAAAACTAAAGCAAATTTCATGCATATAAAGCCACACATCCAAAAGGAAATAAGCTCAGAATAGGGATTACACAAATATTCAAGCATGTCGGCGAAACTGGTTTAACCTCTTACTCACACAGAAAAACAGTCTGGTAGCAGTTTGCAAATAAAAAAACTCAGTTCATGAATTTAAAGGAAAGTCACATACATTCAGTTCACATAAATCCTGCATAACCAAATGTCAACTCAAAATCAACCTTTCATAAAACCTATAACTAACCTAACAGAATTCCTAACCAACTTTCACCCCTAACTAACTTTGAGACATTCCTGAAACAGAAAAAACAAGTTTGTAACTAACCCCTGTCGCACGCTCGCGAAAAATGAACAGAGTCGCCACCAATATATTTATCCCATAAGGGAAAGGAATATCAGAAAACCTAACAAAGGAAGGAACAAGGTCTTGCGACCAGAGAATCAAGGTACGGGAGTCGGTTACGCAAGGGGAAGGTATTAGCACCCCTCACGCCCATCGTACTCGATGGTATCCACCTATGTTTGTTTCTATCTAAAGGGTGTACACTATGTCTATGTCTAAATGCGAAATGAATGCAAAATGTAGGGAAAAGAAAGAATTGTACTCGCACGGGCCCTACCCCGCTGCCTACGTATCCTTTTCAGGAATCAGAGTTACCGTAGCTCGGCTAAAGATTTTCTGTTTGTTTTTGTGTTTTTTATTGGGCGGAGTCAACGTTCACGTTCTTGCATAAGGGACGACCTACGATGCGTACGAACGGAAATGACATTGCCCTTAGGTGCCAACGAGGCAAAAGAAAAAGAAATGATTGGTTTGTGTCTTTTAGGGTAGATGGGTGATGAACAGTTCCCAATACCGGGCCACTCACCACTTTCTCTACTTTGCTTTAGTCTGAACCATTGTTAGGTGTTTTGAAGTGTTTTTTGGTTGTGTATTTTTTAAGGGAATTTACTTCACGATTCGAATCACATAAAATGTATAATGATCGAGAAGCAGATTAGGGAATGAATCCCACTCACTTCCATCCCATTATGTAATGTTTGAGAAACAGATTAGAGAATGAATCTCACTCATTTCTCTCCCATTAATTAATGTTTGAGAAACGGATTAGGGAATGAATCCCACTCGTTTCTCTCCCATTAAGTAGTGACCGAGAAACAGATTAGGGAATGAATCCCACTCGTTTCTATGCCACTAAGCGATTGAGAAACAGATTAGGGAATGAATCCCACTCATTTCTCTATCACTTGCTTAATGTGATTCGCATCTTCCTTTTATTAATGTTTTAAAGTTGAAAAGAAAAAGAATGCCATAGGGAACTAATCCTAAATTCTAAACTAAGTTATGAATTATTTCTAAAAGGAAAAAAGAGGAGGGAAAGCAATTAAATGAACAAACAAAATTAAGGACCAAGGGCATTTTAGACAATTCACATGCATGAGAAATATTCGTAAAAAGAAAAAGAATTAGAATCTACATTATTCACGAAGATATTCACAAGCTACTCTATTTTTATTTATGTGAGAAGCTAATTTTGAATTATCAAAGGAAAACTACGTATTTTTATTTATGAGTTTTCAATCAAAATTCACTTAAAAGAAAATAAAGTTTCTAAAAATCTAATTAGTTAGAAAAAGTGTTTTAGTCATTTTTATTTAAGAAAAAAAATGAATTAAAAGGCAAAAGAAAGTAAAATAAAATCAAAATTATTATTTGTTTTTTATTAACAGGGGGTGCAAAAGCATTCTTCTTAATGAACTAAAAATCAACTAGAATGAAAGACTGGGTCCAAACAGGAGGTGGTAGGAGCAATTGGCGCCAAGGCCCAGTCCAGAAACGAAGGTGTGATAGCAGGTGAGGGGTGTGGTCTAGAAACAATTTCCGGCCCAAGCGTGCGGCCCAACGTTATTACTCACTTTCCAATCCAATCATTCATTTTTATTTCCTTTCAGTTCTTTGTCATTTTCCAGATTTTATTAATGTTAGCATGCACCTTATATGGTTTTTCAATTAACAAAACGTGACATGCATGATTCAGCAAATGAAATCAATTGGTCAGTATGCAATTAAATGGAATAAGACAAAAGTGTACTCGAGCCAATCACACACCGCCACCATACACTCTAATCATTAATCAATAATAAAACAGCAAACAATTGGGAGGCTGAGCGAATGATATCGCGCCACGTAAGTGATCAGAGGGAAGAAGAGAGAGGGAAGCGCAGGCGCCGGAGAAGCTTCCGGTCATCTTCTCCGGTAGGTCTCCGCCGCGGCTAAGGTCCAAAACGCCCAGAAATGGATGGTTCTACCACTGTCCGACTCGGTTTTTCACGTAGATCACGGATCTACCCATGGTTTCCTCTAATTCGTCCTCTAATTCACAAACCGAAGCCAATTCATAAACCCTAGCTTGAGCAAGCCCTACCAAAACTAAGCCTAAACACATCAACGAATTTCTCATGACACGCAGAGCTCATAATCGCATAGAAATTCACGAAACAACAAATCTAAACGTTTCAACTAGATCCACAGAAGATTGAATTGCTACACATTATACTACGCGCTACTGCAAGTTAAGGAGCATTAGTCACCATAGCAAGATCCTAATGAATGCATCTATATGCTAAGGAGGTTCTCGAGGTTTACCTGAATGAATCTTGAGCTGAAAGGTGAGTGAGATCCTCTTCTTGCAGGCCGCTTCTTGCTCCTTCTCTTGCGATGGAGATGATGATGAGTGCAGATGCGAGATGAAAGCGGCAACGGGAGATGAAAGCTTGAGTTGAATGAATGATAGTTAGAGGAAGTGGTGGTGGCCGGAGAAGTTTGTTGAAGACGGTTAGG
Source organism: Vicia villosa (assembly GCF_029867415.1). Classification (NCBI taxonomy): domain Eukaryota; kingdom Viridiplantae; phylum Streptophyta; class Magnoliopsida; order Fabales; family Fabaceae; genus Vicia; species Vicia villosa. The sequence continues at coordinate 14,351,838 of NC_081183.1, read as the reverse complement.
GCGGCCGGAAGAGGTTGTTACGGTGGCGGTTAGGGTGGTAAGGAGGTTGCTCGGGAGAGGGAAGAGAGGATAGTGATGAAAGAGTGAAGGGTAGTGTGGGAGTGAGGAGAGAGTGAAGGATTTTGGAAATTGAGGTGTGTTGAGAAAGTGAATCGTGAGTGAGAGTGTTTTTCAGAATCGTGGATGAGAGAAGTGAGGCTAGGAGCTTGCTTTTATAGGGCAAGGTGAGCATGTGTTGCTTGCATATTTTGAGTGTGGGACTCTAGTGCATAGCCTTGCAGCAACTTCCTTTTTTGTGAATGTGGGACTTTTCTTAGTGGGCAAGGGTGGCCATTAGTAGTAAATTCTCGTGCATGCTTTTAAGTCTTGCAATGTTGCATGGCTCAGACGAGTAAAGACACTACTAGCATACCAAGTTGCTGCAGCCATGCGCTTTGTTTAGCTCAAAGCAGCGACTTTGTGCACATATATCTCCCTCCATGTATGGCTGAATGAAGCAAGAATGATGCCATTGCACAGAGAGGATGTGATAGGTCAAGGTGATGTTGGTATGCCCAAGTGGTGATGTCTATTTTCCTTAAGAGATGAGTTGGAACATGGCAGCATACACATGGGATGTGTCTTATGCGCGTGACTTGAATCTGGTACATGTGCTTTGGCAAGAACGTGGTTAGGTTGAGGAGTGACTTTATAGCCTTGCAACTTGCCCCATGCATGTCCAAAGTTTGTGATACTAGGCTCAGTAGATAGAGGACATGGCAAAGAGTGACTTAGAATCAAGCTTGTTCAAGTTGAAGACTTGAGGAGGAAGAAAATCGAATTTGAAGTTGGCACACCATATGTTTGTGGAAATGTCACGCGCGTGACTTGAAATCTTGCCCAGCCGGATGCTTGACTTGGTCAGTGTGGGGGCATGACTTTGAGGACTTGTATCTCACTCAATTTTTGTCCAATTGCACCCATTCTTGTTTCATTGGATAGAGAGGATGGCAAGGAAAAGAATGATACCAAGTTTGCATTCATGGCACTTCTGTAGAGTTCTGAAAATGGCTGGAGATTTGGTGTGCCATGTGTTTGTTAAAATGCCAAGTCATGACCTGACTTGTGACTTGTATTATGACTTGGTTTAAATGAATTTTCAGAAACTTCACACCACTTTAATTCTTCATACAAGCTTCAAATGAAAAAGTGTCCAACTACAAAATTGTTCTCCTCCATGAAAAGAACAACTTTGATGTTGGACATTTCTCCAAAAAATGTCATTTGCCACGTGTAAATCAGTGCTGAAGTGGACTGTCCATCTAGATTCAAAACTTCAAAATTTTTTCTAAGTATGAGAAACTTTCCATTTTTTGTATTTTTTCTATTTTTGGCAACTTTTGTCAAACTCCCGATTTTATCCATTCCTTGACTTCTCTTGACCGATTTTCCACCAAAAGTCAATATTTGAATAATTCTTCTGATTTCGACCCAAAAGTCAACTGTTATGATTTTTCCGACTATTGATGAAATTCCCGATTAAATCTCTTCCACTCACATCCAGTCAAACAAACACATCCACACAGTCAGTATGAGAAGTTTTCCACACATAGAAGCCACTTCTGATTAAATGTTGACCAGAAAGTCAACTGGTTGACTTTGGTCAAAGAAACCCTGATTTAAAGAACCAGATGATTTGCAAGCTTGTACCCTCTAATCAATGCCCTGATTTGAAGCATAGAGACACCCCGGTCCAGGAGGACTTCAATGAACATAGGGCCACATGATTATACCTCAGTTTTCTCATCCTTTGATCATACTTCTTTGCGATGGAGCTTTTTCTTGCTTGACCTTGAATGACACCTATGATATGAATGCATGGGTATGAATTATGACCTAAGTGAAGTATGTACATGAATGCAAAGCCTAAGCCAGTTAGGAGTTAAAGGGTAGGCCAAATTTGGGGTATGACAACCCCAACTAACAATAACCGATTCCTAACTCACTCTCAAAGATCCACCCTTCAATCTCCCCAACCGAATCTCAATCCAATGGCTGAAAACACTCTCCTCTAACTGAATTCTCAACCCTCTCATTCTATATAAACCACCTTCTCCCTCAGTTTCAGCTCCACACACCATAACACACGCACCATTCTCACCTTCCACTCTTCTTCATCTTCAAATTCTCTTCACGCTCACCCTCATCTGTTCATCCCTCCACTTCATCTTCTTCTTCAACCTTCTCCACACCTTGATTCAATCACCAATCACTCTTCACATAACAGAAAAAAGAGATAACAGAAACTAACCTGTAACAAATTCCTCTTCCATTCTCTCTGAAAACCTTCATTCATCTTCACATTCAATCTTCATCACAAGATCGCCATAATCCTCACCTCATCAATCTTCTTCATCATTCATATTCACCAACAGAAAAAGAAGAAAGATTTGTAACAGAATATTGGAGAAAAAGAACGTAACAGAAAAATTGGGAACTCACCCTGGAATCCTCTTCTCTCCATCTCAAACCATCAAACTCCTCTGAACCTCGATAATCATCATCCTTCAATCCATTTCCACAAAATCTTCATCCTTCAAACAACCTCCATCAATTCACACTCGCAAATCTCAAGCAAACAACACGGAAACAACCGCAACAAACTTCACCATGAACAATAGCGAAAATGCAGAACTTAAGAAGAGTAGAAGTTGAGTCGGAGAAACAAGAACGCGAAGACGAAGAGCTTTCTGTGCTTGGAAGTTTTACCACATCTTTCTCTGGATTTCATATCACCGCCGACGAACTCGAAGCACCATCGGACGCACTCTCCGGTTTGAAAGGAAATCGAAAGGAAATCGAAAGGAAGACGGAGAGAGGAAGAGTTGGAGTCGAGAGGGGGACGAGGACATTGTTATGACGGCACCGATAGAGTTCATCGGAGAGGGATGAGGATCGGTGCCGTTCGTCGTCCGCCGTGTTGCCATGAGAAGAGGAAGAGAGGTTCGTTCATGATGGAAGTCCAAAAGCCACAAACAAGTAACCCTAATTCCCAATTCTCAATTGCAATTTATTTTATTAATTAAATGTTAATTTCTGTTTTTTAATAAAAATTTAATAAAAATCTGATACATGAACCCTTGGGCCAAAACGCCATTGTTGCTGATCTCACCCCTCTTGGCCCATCACACCATCCTCTTTTTGGTGCTGAACAAAAACTCTACAAGAAATCACTCTGGGCCTCCCTGTTTGGGCTTATGCGCCTGTTTACTGACTTTACACCTTAATTCTCAACAATTCACCCCCTGAGCCCATTATTTCATGTTAAATTTAGATTTTTGACATAGCTTTTGTTCTATATTTTTAGACATAGAAAACAATAAAAATGTTAGTTTTAGGATTAATAGATTTTAGTGTATTTAGGCTTGAATTAGAATTCTTTTAACCCATAAAAACCCATAAAAATAGTAGTATATTTTAGGTTAATTCTTGAATTGCTTCTTTTATGTTTTTGGTATCATTTCCATGTTATTTTCGTATAATTGTTGTGTGATTTTGTTACTTGTTTTTGGCCATATTTTTGCCTATTTTGTTAATACCGTCTTAATGCTCCTTTTAGAATTTAGTCACCATGTTAACTTTAGAATTAGAATTAGGATAACACTTAGGCTAGAAAATAGGTTAGTCTCCCCTCTTTCATTCTTTTTCTTTTCAACTTTGAAACACTAATAAATAAAGAGGCGAATCACATTAAGAAAGTGATAGAGAAATGAGTGGGATCCATTCCCTAATCTGTTTCTCAATCACTTAGTGGCATAGAAATGAGTGGGATTCATTTCCTAATCTGTTTCTCGGTCACTACTTAGTGGCATAGAAATGAGTGGGATTCATTCCCTAATCTGTTTCTCGGTCACTACTTAATGGAAGAGAAATGAGTGGGATTCATTCCCTAATCTGTTTCTCGAACATTAATTAATGGGATAGAAATGAGTGGGATTCATTCCCTAATTTGTTTCTTGAACATTATATAATGGGATAGAAGTGAGTGGGATTCATTCCCTAATCTGCTTCTCGATCATTATACATTTTTATGTGATTCTAATCGCAAAGTAAATTCCCTTAAAAAACACTCAACCAAAAACACTTAAAACACTTAATAAAGGCTCGAATTAAAACAAAGTGACGAAGTGGTGCGAAACCTTGTATTGGGTTTTGTTCATCATGTAGTTACATAAAAAACACAAACCCAAGTTCATTCTGCTGTTAAGAACAAGTTAAGTCCTTTCCAAAAGTAGGCATGTAAGTCTCCAAAGGTCGAGCATCGTGGATTGCGACCTTAACCTCTGTTCAACTAAAAAACACAAAACAAATGGAAACTATGGAGCCGAACTACGGTCGCTCTGATTCCTTTTAAGGGATACGTAGGCATTGGGTCGCGGGGCCTAAGCGAGCACACTTGTAAATAATTCCTTCTTTTCCCCGTATTTCTTTTGCATGCATTCGCATTTAGGTTTAGACATAGATACACCCTTTATATAGAAACAAACATAGGTGGATACCATCGAGTACGATGGGCGTGAGGGGTGCTAACACCTTCCCCTTGCGTAACCGACTCCCGTGCCCTATTCTCTGGTCGAAAGACCTTGTTCTTATTCTGAGTTAGGTTATCTGGTATTCCTTTCCCTTATGGGATAAATATATTAGTGGCGACTCTGATTCCATTTTTCGCGGTAGCGACAGCTGGCGACTCTGCTGGGGACGTTGCTAGACCTGTGCTGGTCCGTTCTTAGCGAGTCGATCCTAGCCTTTGTTTGTTTGTTTATTGGGTGTTTCTTTGTTTGTTTGTTTATTTGTTTACATGTTGTATATATGCTTGCATATCATGTTTATTTTCCGCTTGCATATCATGCATCTGGACTATATTATGGGTCCCCGTGGGGACCACATATTTTTCTGCTTTGTTTTGCAGGTTGGGTGGGATGTTCTATGAGGTAAAAGGCCCAATACCCAGGCCAGAGTTGACACATAGGATACCTAGGATAGAGTGGATAGTCATGACGCCAACAGAATGTCAGGTTCTGTTGATTGCGATCATGAGACCCACGACCAGCCGAGACTCGAATGGGATACAGTTGTTGGCATGTATTTGCAACAATGATGGTGTTTCAGGAGAGTTGTTAACGCTGGAGACCTTTTGACCTACCTTGACCTAGATTCACCTGTGAGTGGGGTGGGATATACATGACAGGTACCGTTGGTGACTATTCATATTCTGTTGGTGACTATTGGTTCTCCTGGTATTCAAAAAGGTGTCGGGCCTTTGATCTCATGACATCTGACCTATATCAGTTATTCAGAGGATTGTATAGTGGTTACTAAGGTTATATGGACCTTGATCCCATGTTTTGCATTGCATAACATTATCACTCTATCCACTTCATTTGTGGGGGATTCTAAAGTCTATTTCCAAAAAAAAAGGAAACGGAAAAAAGTAGAAAAACAGAAAAGATGGAAAAGAAAAAAGAAAAGATACTATATGCAAAAAAAGAGGAGAATAAAAGAGAAACAAAAGTTGATGAAAAGACTTTAGTATCCCTCATAAATGAAACATGCATTCATAATATCATGCATTTCATGGTTCTCTCAGGAGCTTATGGGGGTCCTTTCCATTCAAATTCTGACTTCAACAACAAATTGACTTCTCACCGCTACGTGCTCAAAAGTTAATGATGGAACAACTCCGTGAGGACTTAAATGAGATGAGGACAGAAATGGGGATTGACATGAATCAGTGTATGGAGGTTATTCAAGCCTTTTCTCTTTGACAAGAAGAATTGAGACAAGTTCCTTAGAGGCCAAATGACAATGTTAATCTCACCTCAAGAGAAGGTCTTTTGAATCAGCATGTCTGAAGTAATGTTGAGATTCCTATTCTTGGTAAGGAGAATTCACATCATTGAAGTCTTCGAGTTTCCGATTATTGAAAATGAAAAAAGGTTCCACCTCTTGGAGAAAAGGTTGAAAGCCATAAAAGATTGTGACTCCGTTGATTTAGACATTGTTGGATTGTGCCTAGTGTTTAATGTCAAGAGATGCAAAGGTCATTTATTCTCTCTCTGGATAGTCTGGACATGCAAGCCGAAGTGGTAATCATCTCTTGTACATATATGTGGAAATTGCTTGGGGCTCCCGACTGAGGGATAAGCAAGACCTTGTCTATCTTGAGTATTGCATCATTTGCACTGCTCGAATCCCTAAAGCACTACAAGTTCTTGTGCAACTTCGTCGGAATCCTTTGTCGTGTGGTAATCAAGAGTGTTCTACGAAGACATTCCTCATTCTCAAGGTTCTTCTTTATATCATGGGCTGCCTCCTCACGGAATTTCCTTCTCAGAAGCCTTTGCTTGTCAACAGAGACAGAAATAATATGGGAAACAGAACATTGTAATGCAAGTGCCTTGTGCCCAATTACTTCCCTGCTGGTTAGAATCTCAGTTGGTTAAGATTTGTGTTATGGGTCTTCCTTACCACATATAGCTCTCTTGAGTTTGATGATTATACTAGCTTCTTCCATTTATGATGGTGATTACAGTTCTAGCATCTATATTTGGGGATCCCGACCGAGGGATAAGCAAGACATTGTCTATCTTGAGTATTTCATCATTTGCATTGCTCGAATCCCTAAAGTAAGGCGAAAATGCACCACTCCTGTACGCCTTTGTTGGAATATTCTTCTTGGAGGTAATCTAAAGTGTGTGGAAGGAACATATGACAATGATAAGTGGCTACCATGCTGGGGCACCTAGCCATTCAACTGAAGGTGGTAGGACATTCAAAGGCAGAATTCAAGTCCTCATTGATTTCAGAACAACCGCATCCACTCCAAGAGATTCTATGCATAAGTTGAAGTCTCAATGGGGTATCAAAACTGCAAAAGGCATTTGAGAGCAATAAGTCCATACGGAGTCAAGTCTCCTCAACAATGGAATTCATTCAAGATCTTTATTGCATTCTCATTTGTAATATTTTGTTGTTTGTTTAAGCATCGATTGCATGTAAAAATTTGTTAATTTCTGAATGAAAATCATAATACATTGTTTATGTTTGTCTTGAAGTAATTCATTTGTTTTCACTCAAAAAAAAATACATATGTTTTTGGCATTATGATACCAACTTTACTAATCATTTGCTTAGGCAAAGAGCGGAGGGAGAATGATGATAAATAAAAATGCAAAATCCCTAATTGTGTGTTTTTGAATAAAACCCTACTGAGGATGTACAGGCATTGTTTCAAATCCCCAAACACCGGAGGTATAAGGGAGATAGACCCTCGTTAACCCCTTTGAGCCTTGAAGTAGGAGTTTCTTTTCTGATCAGAAAAAACCCTTATTTTTAACCCTGGGGCAGGGTAGTGTTCATTTAAATTGATCAAGTGTTCAAAACTCACAAATGATATGCATCTAAGGATACAACAATGGTTATCCTTCAAAAGGTTGAGGAGAGTCAAAACCGTGATGGTTATCTTTCACCTACCAAGAGGACAAAAGATGACGATACCACAATGGTAATCCTTCATCAATCATGGAATGAGGTAGTCGCAGTCACTTTCAACGAATCAAAGACAAGGCGAGGTCACACGACTTGTTCAAAAATAAGGGTAAAAAAAAAGGATGAAAAGAAAAAAGGATGAAAGAAAAATATAGCAATAAAAAGAAAAATGATGGTGAAAATAAAGCAAGAACAAAGTCGTGTGATAATGAATCAGAAGAATAAAAGGTGAGCGACTGCCAGGTCCAAAAAACCTCGTTGATTCCTCAACCATTTCAAAAATTCCTTGTGAGGGATGAGCACTCATGTTGAGTTAATTGAACCTAGGAGTGGAGAACATCACGAAGGGGGTGGGCACCAAATAATTTTGAGCCTAAAAATCCTTTGTTTCTGAAAACCGTGAACCCGGCCAAGTTACAACCCTTAAAAGTCCTAATTGAAGTAGGGTTTATTTCTAAAGCGCACTCTGATGAGATAGCGTTAAGCTGACTCCCGATGAAGTGTAACACATATCTATGTTGGTATTGTATGCCCGATTTACATTTCATTCACAAGAGGTGGCCACCTCATTGCATAAAAAGTTTTAAACTTCAAGACTAGCATAGGCTTTGCATTAGAATTATCATTCTCAAAATTAACATTCTTTTGCATACAAAACATTTGCTTAAACATCAAGGAAGTTTCCATGATGAGAATCCATGAAGAGCTTGGTCATGTCAAAGTAAAAGGACTTGAGAACTCCGTAGAGTAAAAAGCAATCATTTCAGAGACTGGTTATCAAAGCAAGTTGTTTGAAGGCTCCATTGAGCGTTTGCCGTTTGATGGCCCTCGTTGATTGATTATCAAGGGGCACGTGGCTTGAAGACTCCATTGAGCGTGATAAAGTTGTTTCCATAGTTTGGTTGACTTAAGGGAAGTAAACTCAAGGATTCTGATAAGATGCACATAATCAGGGGCAGTCACGATGAGGAATCTCTCTCGTGAGTTCAGCCCTATCTGGGGAAAGAAAATCAAGGTTTGACATCTCAAATTCGACCAATCAGGGTTAATCAAGTCGAGGAATCTCTCTCTTGATTTCAATCAATCTGAAGTAGTGACGTCGAGGAATCTCTCGAGCTCGCTCAGTCTGGGGAAATTACGTCGAGATTCGACAAATCTCTTGAGGATCCGTTGATCAAGGAGGACCATTTCAAATAATTGAATATGCTGGGGCAGAAGTTTCTCAAGTAATTGTGGTGTAAGGATCCTTTCGAGGCAAATGTCTTCGTAAACCAAATCTCTTCGTAAGTCAGGCAGCCTGGGGCACAATCTTTTGGGAACCATCATTCACTTGTAAAGTGAAGTTGGCCATCATAGAATGGAGAAGTATCACAATGCTTTTCCCCAGCAAGTTACTCTCTCCCCAAGCATAGGAGTTTATTTCTCCTGAGATTTGATTCCATATGTGTTTGTTTCTCTTGGAAAAGTCTCCCCCGAGCATAGGAGTTTATTTCTCCTGGAAAAAGTCTCTCCCCGAGCATAGGAGTTTATTTCTCCTGAGAGAGTTGATTCCATTCCTCGAGCATAGGAGTTTATTTCTCCTAGAATTCATTCTCTCCCCAAGTATAGGAGTTTATTTCTCCTCGGAGTTGTTCCGCTTCTCCCAACCAAGGTTCCTTATATGGATTTCTAATCCCCGACTTGGTGAATTGAGGGAATCTCCTCAAGTTGAAAATTCTCCGAGCTATGGCACATGGTGAGAAGTCAGAAATTATTCTTCAAGCCGACAATCGGAAGTATATCCTGCAAGTTAAAGTCCAATGTCTATTGGCATCCCCACAGATTTCTTAACACTAAGGGGATTCTCCCTGGTGTTTACCTTTCCCGAGGTCAGAGACGAAGCTCGATCGACAAGTCAGCGGAACATTCTCTAAAGGGCCCTCGTTATCTCTGCATATAGTAATCATTGCATTCACCTTGCATCTACAAAAAAAATGCGTAGCATTTCCATGAATATGGAGCATTACATCATGGAAAAATTCAAACATACATCAATGCATAAGCCAAGTTTGTTTGTGCTCCAAAAGCACAAGGTAATATATTCCCAGAAGAGGTCTCACTTTCTCTCTCCATTGTGGATTGGATACAGAGTCATTCTTCGTCAAGATCATTGTATCTATGGTTATTTCCCGTTTGCTGAGCTCAATCGTTTGGATAACCCATACTTTGTGTGTGGCAATTCGAATGATTGCCACTCTTGTAGAATTACACCCCGCCTTTCGGCCTGAGGGATCCATGTAGTTCTTATGCTTCGCGAGCATCAATGTTTCCTTGCAAACCCAGTGTTTAATAACATCCCCAATAGAGTCTAGCCACTGCTGGCCTTCTTTGGTCAAGTCCAATGATTATTGGCATCCCTTTCAAGTCCCGTGGTTATGGGCATCCTTCGGTCAGGTCTAACTTTGATTAGTCCTCCCCATTCAAGTCCGGTGGTTATCGGCATACCCCTTCAGATCCAGTTGAGTTTTCCAACCCTCGTGTTGCGAATCCTTTGCTTTCCGACCTTCGAGTCGTCAGCTTTTCAACCCTCGAGTTGAGAATCCTTTGCTTTCCGACCCTCGAGTCGTCAGCTTTTCAACCCTCGAGTTGAGAATCCTTTGCTTTCCGACCCTCGAGTCGTCAGCTTTTCAACCCTCGAGTTGTGAATCCTTTGCTTTCCGACCCTCGAGTCGTCAGCTTTCCAACCCTCGTGTTGTGAATCCTTTGCTTTCCGACCTTCGAGTCGTCAGTTTTCCAACCCTCGTGTTGTGAATTCTGAGTTTCTGACTTTTAGTCTTGAGTTTTCCAACCATCGAGTTGTCAGTTCTGAGTTCCCGACTTACGAGTCATAAGTGTCCAAACCCTCGAGTTGTGGACGTTTGTCATATACTCCCCAAAAAGTGTCATGGCAAACCAATCTCTTGCACTTGCCTGTTGCAAATAGGCATCACAAATTTTTCCTTCTTTTAAGGAAATCCAATGGGAATATCATATTGTTACTTGCCGAAGCTTGTTAAGTGGAGGCAGCCAAAAAAAAAGTGTCATCCATCCGTTACTTAGAACGCAAATTTTCTGGTACTTTAGTATTTAATCTTCTTCTACCTCGAATGTTCGAAAGGCTAACGCCAATCTCACCTTCAGGTTTAAGACGATTAAATAGGGGCAGCTGTTGCACCCCAAAATTTGCCCACGTATTTATTTCTAACTGGCTTAAACTTCGCATTCATATGCATCTTTCCATTAGGGCATCAACATAACATCATGCATCATTAATCAATAACTTTGCATTGGATCAAGGACCTTGAAAATTGAGACTTCTACTTCTCTCCAGCTTGATTCATCTGGTTAATCTTTGGGCATTGGACTATGAAATTAAGGGGTTTAAATGAAGATCTTATGACCTAGGGTTTATTTCCCTGGTCATTTGAATTAAGACTCTTTAATTAGGGTTTTGAGTTCGTGCGTACTTCATCAAGTCTTTTGCTACAATGGTCATACAGTAGTTCAAGACTTTGACTCTCTCGGGTAGATTTCTTCTATTACAATGCTTGGTTTGATTTTAAAGGGTCGAAGAATAAATGGATTGAGGTTCTTAATGTGCTTGCTTGGAAAGGAGATACTATCATACAATTGAGTCCCTTGACTTAGGCCTTGAAGATTTCTTTCGCAAGCACGAGTGTGGTTACTGATACATTGATGAAAAGAGACATGTGGAGATTATATGCAAAATTGTGGATTTTTAGTCAAAGTCAACCATGTGTGGTTGACTTTTTTGGCCAAAGACCATAGCAAACTACCTTGAGTTGTTATCTCATTGTTATAAGATTCAATATTCAAATTCAAAAAGAAGAAATGGAAAAGAAGACTTTGAAATTCAAATTATTGCGAAAAGGAGTAAACTGCATTTTTGAACTCAAAGTCAAGGCATGTCATCATGTGTTGTTTCAAAATCAATGTCGGACCCACTTCAATACAAAGCCATCACATTTCCATGGAAAGTCCTGATTCAGTAGCATTCTTTACACAAAATAATAATAGCACTACATCGTTCAACACTCACATAGTTTCATATTGCAAAGCCATACGTGCCAAATTCACAACATCTCTATTACATCACAAGGAAACTACAAGAAAACACTAATCTGCATGTCTAAACTTTCCATCTTCAACTAATCTCCATCACCAACAATCCACGTTCATTCCATAGCATGCCGCTGTTCCAAGACCTTCATTTAAGGCTCATTTATCCACCATTCAATTCCTTTTGGCCATGTCTTTAAGCTGCTGTACCAGACCTGCATGATGGCACAAAAACAAACAATTCAACAAACAGATGACATCACACATAAATCAGACAGAATTTCAAAGCCCGACAGCTCTACATCAAGATCATTCCAAGACAGGTACAACATACAATTTGAAATCAGATTGTAAGGAAGGCATTCAGCTTTAATACATGTTCAAAACAATGCAAGGCTTGCGTTCATTTCGGGTCGGTTCGCGAATTCAGAAACAGAATTACAACAGTCAGCCTATACATACCAAAAGAAAAAGAAGGAGGAAATGCATACGTTTTTCTATATGACAGTGCACAGTCAAAGGCATACATGGAAGTACATAGCAGTTATCAGTCCCTGGCAGCCCATGCACTACATTCATATTCCATGTCGCTCTCGAACCGCTACCAAGGTAAATACCAAAATCAAATTCAACTCTCTTCCCTAAATTAAACTAACAGCAACCTGCATGTAGCACAAAATCGAACCAGTTCTCGATGTTCACCATAAACCAGCTCAAACTTACAGCCAAGGAAAACTCACTCGACAAGACCGAGCTGCCCTCACCAATACAAGTCACTATGACAGTTCTCGTGCCACACCTGCATACAAAGAAACCAAGGCAGTCATAAACCATACATTCAAAACACCTGCTCAATGTTTAGAAAATTATAACAAATCCCTACAGCATCACTACCAAAGTTCTCACAAAATCATACAAAACTAAAGCAAATTTCATGCATATAAAGCCACACATCCAAAAGGAAATAAGCTCAGAATAGGGATTACACAAATATTCAAGCATGTCGGCGAAACTGGTTTAACCTCTTACTCACACAGAAAAACAGTCTGGTAGCAGTTTGCAAATAAAAAAACTCAGTTCATGAATTTAAAGGAAAGTCACATACATTCAGTTCACATAAATCCTGCATAACCAAATGTCAACTCAAAATCAACCTTTCATAAAACCTATAACTAACCTAACAGAATTCCTAACCAACTTTCACCCCTAACTAATTTTGAGACATTCCTGAAACAGAAAAAACAAGTTTGTAACTAACCCCAACTAACAATAACCGATTCCTAACTCACTCTCAAAGATCCACCCTTCAATCTCCCCAACCGAATCTCAATCCAATGGCTGAAAACACTCTCCTCTAACTGAATTCTCAACCCTCTCATTCTATATAAACCACCTTCTCCCTCAGTTTCAGCTCCACACACCATAACACACACACCATTCTCACCTTCCACTCTTCTTCATCTTCAAATTCTCTTCACGCTCACCCTCATCTGTTCATCCCTCCACTTCATCTTCTTCTTCAACCTTCTCCACACCTTGATTCAATCACCAATCACTCTTCACATAACAGAAAAAAGAGATAACAGAAAACTAACCTGTAACAAATTCCTCTTCCATTCTCTCTGAAAACCTTCATTCATCTTCACATTCAATCTTCATCACAAGATCGCCATAATCCTCACCTCATCAATCTTCTTCATCATTCATATTCACCAACAGAAAAAGAAGAAAGATTTGTAACAGAATATTGGAGAAAAAGAACGTAACAGAAAAATTGGGAACTCACCCTGGAATCCTCTTCTCTCCATCTCAAACCTTCAAACTCCTCTGAACCTCGATAATCATCATCCTTCAATCCATTTCCACAAAATCTTCATCCTTCAAACAACCTCCATCAATTCACACTCGCACATCTCAAGCAAACAACACGGAAACAACCGCAACAAACTTCACCATGAACAATAGCGAAAACGCAGAACTTAAGAAGAGTAGAAGTTGAGTCGGAGAAACAAGAACGCGAAGACGAAGAGCTTTCTGTGCTTGGAAGTTTTACCACATCTTTCTCTGGATTTCATATCACCGCCGACGAACTCGAAGCACCATCGGACGCACTCTCCGGTTTGAAAGGAAATCGAAAGGAAATCGAAAGGAAGACGGAGAGAGGAAGAGTTGGAGTCGAGAGGGGGACGAGGACATTGTTATGACGGCACCGATAGAGTTCATCGGAGAGGGATGAGGATCGGCGCCGTTCGTCGTCCGCCGTGTTGCCATGAGAAGAGGAAGAGAGGTTCGTTCATGATGGAAGTCCAAAAGCCACAAACAAGTAACCCTAATTCCCAATTCTCAATTGCAATTTATTTTATTAATTAAATGTTAATTTCTGTTTTTTAATAAAAATTTAATAAAAATCTGATACATGAACCCTTGGGCCAAAACGCCATTGTTGCTGATCTCACCCCTCTTGGCCCATCACACCATCCTCTTTTTGGTGCTGAACAAAAACTCTACAAGAAATCACTCTGGGCCTCCCTGTTTGGGCTTATGCGCCTGTTTACTGACTTTACACCTTAATTCTCAACAATTCACCCCCTGAGCCCATTATTTCATGTTAAATTTAGATTTTTGACATAGCTTTTGTTCTATATTTTTAGACATAGAAAACAATAAAAATGTTAGTTTTAGGATTAATAGATTTTAGTGTATTTAGGCTTGAATTAGAATTCTTTTAACCCATAAAAACCCATAAAAATCGTAGTATATTTTAGGTTAATTCTTGAGTTGCTTCTTTTATGTTTTTGGTATCATTTCCATGTTATTTTCGTATAATTGTTGTGTGATTTTGTTACTTGTTTTTGGCCATATTTTTGCCTATTTTGTTAATACCGTCTTAATGCTCCTTTTAGAATTTAGTCACCATGTTAACTTTAGAATTAGAATTAGGATAACACTTAGGCTAGAAAATAGGTTAGTCTCCCCTCTTTCATTCTTTTTCTTTTCAACTTTGAAACACTAATAAATAAAGAGGCGAATCACATTAAGAAAGTGATAGAGAAATGAGTGGGATCCATTCCCTAATCTGTTTCTCAATCACTTAGTGGCATAGAAATGAGTGGGATTCATTCCCTAATCTGTTTCTCGGTCACTACTTAGTGGCATAGAAATGAGTGGGATTCATTCCCTAATCTGTTTCTCGGTCACTACTTAATGGGAGAGAAATGAGTGGGATTCATTCCCTAATCTGTTTCTCGAACATTAATTAATGGGATAGAAATGAGTGGGATTCATTCCCTAATCTGTTTCTTGAACATTATATAATGGGATAGAAGTGAGTGGGATTCATTCCCTAATCTGCTTCTCGATCATTATACATTTTTATGTGATTCTAATCGCAAAGTAAATTCCCTTAAAAAACACTCAACCAAAAACACTTAAAACACTTAAAACACTTAATAAAGGCTCGAATTAAAACAAAGTGACGAAGTGGTGCGAAACCTTGTATTGGGTTTTGTTCATCATGTAGTTACATAAAAAACACAAACCCAAGTTCATTCTGCTGTTAAGAACAAGTTAAGTCCTTTCCAAAAGTAGGCATGTAAGTCTCCAAAGGTCGAGCATCGTGGATTGCGACCTTAACCTCTGTTCAACTAAAAAACACAAAACAAATGGAAACTATGGAGCCGAACTACGGTCGCTCTGATTCCTTTTAAGGGATACGTAGGCATTGGGTCGCGGGGCCTAAGCGAGCACACTTGTAAATAATTCTTTCTTTTCCCCGTATTTCTTTTGCATGCATTCACATTTAGGTTTAGACATAGATACACCCTTTAGATAGAAACAAACATAGGTGGATACCATCGAGTACGATGGGCGTGAGGGGTGCTAACACCTTCCCCTTGCGTAACCGACTCCCGTGCCCTATTCTCTGGTCGAAAGACCTTGTTCTTATTCTGAGTTAGGTTATCTGGTATTCCTTTCCCTTATGGGATAAATATATTAGTGGCGACTCTGATTCCATTTTTCGCGGTAGCGACACCTACCCCCCGAACTCAAAATCTTTCAAAGGTCTTTCCTGTTCTTTTTGCCTTTCCGATTGGATAAAATAAAAGTCGGTGAAGACTCTTGCTATTCGTAACATTTTTAAAGTCAGTTCTCCTACCGTATTACAAAATGACTATTCTCTTTAATCATTATTATATTATTTAATTATAACAATGTTTTTTAATAATTAAAATATGAAAATTTAATTATCAAACAAAACAATTATCTAATCAAATAATAAAAATATACAATTAGGAGATGCAAATGAATTAGAGACAAAGATGGACCTAGATGCACCATAAAAGAATCAATTTGTTGACTTTCACATACCACGTGACTTCTACATATGCAAAACAAAAACAAAAATATAATAAACATAATAGGACCTGAAGATCATGTACAACTTAGTCATTTGATGAATGTCTATGAGATCAACCGTGAAAGTCATGCTATGCTGATGAATTAAAATTCATAGGGAAAAAATTGGGGTATGACAATACTCAAAGCACAAGACAGTACTGTAGGACATATTGTAACTAAAGCTGAATATAGAGATCTGCAAGACTTGATGAACCTCAAGGGTATTTTTGAAATGGAAAATAAGGGCGACTATTTCACTTGTTCCAACAAACATGTTGAGGGCACGATCTATTCCAGAATTGATAGAGTGCTTGGGAACGAGGACTGGTTTCTTACTCAACATGACATAATCCTTACGCACCTTTCCCCTAGTATCTCTGACCATAACTTGCTTTTCCTTGATGACAGGACTCAACCTCAGCCAAGAAGATCGAACTTTAAGTTCTTGAATTATGTCACCAGGGTTCAGGACTATGAAGACATCATCAAAAACAGCTGGAATCCGCCCTTAGAGTGTAGACCCATGTTCATCCTATGGGGAAAATTGAGGAGGCTGCAACCTATTTTGAAGACTCTTAGCAAGCCTTTAATCTATGCTAGACAGCATATCACTTTCTTTAGAGATGAGCTGGAGAAGGCACAAGAGGCTCCCAATATTGATAGATTGAATAGCCTTAGGGCTGCTTAAGTGAAGAGGCTTACTGAAGGGCTGGTTTACTAGCACATTATTGATGAAGATAGGCTGTATAAAGCTGCCAATTGTACCCTTGTGTCCCTCATCCCAAAGAGCGTGGATGCCAAAAACATTAAAGATTTCAGGCCTATTTCTGTATGTACTACCATATACAAGATTATTTCAAAAGTGTTAACTGCCAGGCTTGGGAATGTTATTGGTAGTGTCATCAGTCCAAATCAAGCAGCATTCATCCTTGGGCAACAAAGTCATAACCATATCCTTCTTTCCTATGAGTTGATCAAAGGCTACTTAAGAAGTGGAGGTACACCTAGATGTATGATTCAAGTGGACTTTCAAAATTCGTATGACATGGTTAATCGGAGTGCTCTTGAAGTGATGCTGCATGAAATCGGCATCACTCCCAAGTTTCTGAATTAGATTATGATCACTGTCACTTTAGTTTCCTACAGGTTTAACATAAATGGCAACTACTCTAAGATCTTGAAGGACAAAAGAGGTATTTAGACAAGGGGACCCAATTTCCCCTTATCTTTTTGTCTTTGTCATGGAATACCTTGAAAGAATCTTATTCCAGATGCAATTAAATCCAGATTTCAACCATCATTCCCAATGTGAAAAGCTTATGCTCAATAACTTGTCTTTTGCAGATGATGTTCTCCTGTTTTCTATAGGGGACCTTAGGTATGTTGAGTTACTTATGCAGGCCTTCCATGCTTTCACGAAGTCCATAGGGATGAAAGCAAATCCTAACAAGTGCAAGCTCTTTTTTGGCAATGTGGACACTGGTACCAGGGACATCATTCAAAGGCTAACTACCTTCTCTGAGGGCTCCCTTCCATTTAGATACCTGGGATTTCCTCTCACGAGTAGAAAGTTGTAAATAAATCATTATATGGTACTTGTTGACAAGATCTTATGCAAAATTTCTCATTGGAGTTCCAACCTCCTAAGTCATGCAGGTAGGCTCCAACTTATAAAGAGTGTCACTGTGGCCATGACTAGCTATTGAATGATATGCTTTCTGTTTCCTAATGCATTCATTAAGAAAATTGAATCCATATGTCGTGTTTTTTTGTGGACTGGCAAAGACAGCCCTAGCCGGAAAAGCCCTATGGCCTGGAAGAAGATTTGTAGGCCAAGGACACAAGGAGGCTTAGGCCTCATCGACCTTACTCTGTGGAACCAAGCTAACTGCTCAAGTTACTCTGGAACATCTATAACAAGACAGATAACTTATGGATCAGATGGGTACACACATACTACCTGCAAAATATGAATGTGTTTGCTACAACCGTGAAATCCAATAGCACGTGGATTATGAAAAGCATTCTACAGCAAAGAGAGATCGTGGCTGCCTTACAACCGTCGTGGAAACAAATGAAGAACCACTTCCAAATGGGGGCAGTTTACAAGTTGTTAATCAATAAAGGGCAACGCATTCCTTGGATAACTCTGATGCACCAAAACAAAGCTAGGCCTCGTTCTATCTTCACTCTATGGAAAGCATGCCATAGAAATCTTGCAACACGAGATCGTCTTAGAAGGTTGGGATTGTTGGCTCATAGTGATTATAGTTTTTGTCACCATGAGGAAACACATGATCATCTTTTCTTTGAATGTGAGGAAACCAAAATGATTTGGAAAGTAGTTTTGAATTGGATTCAAGTTGTTCATGAGCCCACCTCTTCGCAAGATGAAATCCTTTGGATGGTGAGCAAAACGAAAGGGAAAGGCAGGCAAGCTGCTCTTATCCGTCTGACCATAGCAGAAACCATGTATTGCGTGTGGCGTCACAGGAATGATGTTTGTTTTGGCACTCAACAAAATAAAGACACTATAGTTAAAAATATTATTTGATACAATCATGTATAGGGGATGGTATAGTAAGTTGCTTAGAGAACACATAACTGTTTTGTTTATGTAATGTTCGTGTGGGTAGGTTGGATCTTTTGATCGCCATGTACGTAATCTTTTTTTGATCTAATGAAAGTTTGGATTATTTCAAAAAAATGCTAGAAACTAAATAGGGGACATATAGCATATAGATGCATTTACCATCCATGCCAACGTTTCTTTTTCATTTCTATATGCAAATGACACCAATTTTACGGGCATGAGAGGTCCTCTTGCCTTTTAAGATAGGATATGTATCAATGAGGCAATTGTACCAAATGGATTATGGATGGCACTTAAACCACTAAAGTAAAGTTAAGTATGTATTATATCAATCCCTTTATTGATGTACAAAGCTGAAACTTTAGATATCTAACAAAGGCACAAAACTATGTGATGTGCAAAGCAAGAACTTTAGATATCTAAAAAATCAAAAAGCACACGATTCTTGTCTTCTTTAGTCAGTGAAACAAATCAATCAAACATAACACCATTAATCAGAATTCAATTTCTCTACCATACTCTTCACTATAAAAACACGATCAAAAGAACAGAAAAAGTCAACCTCACACCCCATTCTCGCTCTAATCGTGTTCCTTCATTTACGGTGTAATAAGTCCTATATGGCACTCCGTTAAGTCCTATATGGCACCCCTAGTTTCCTTGCTCTCTTCGCGTTAGTTTACGGATCATCATCCGTTTGGTATTGATTCTATTTCGTTTTATTTTTCTTGCACTTTATCGCTTTCTCGCATCATCCTTTAACATTAGAAGTAGGACTTAGACATGCATCTGGCCAAGCCCTCGAAAGAGGCTATGTTTTTGTTGGTGTGTTTATATTTGTGCTTTGCGGAAGGGGGTCACGGTGTAATAAGTCCTATATGGCACTCCGTTAAGTCCTCTTGGAAGGCATGCGGAAAGGGATAGCAAACAACCCCCGCCCAGTCTCATCGAGTCAGTTCGGTAAGCGCACGCTACGCGTTGCTCGCTTCCGAACCTGCACAAGATCTTGTTATTGAGTATGTCAGGAAAAAGGTTCATGCGGCTGGACCCCCGCCTTTCCTATAGCTCGCGTTTCCCGACGTTGATGCTCGGTGTACGCACACACCATTTTCCTTTCAGATTCGTGACGGCTTGGTTGCTGAGAGGGATTCGATCCTCTTGTCTATGGCCCGGTCATTTTTGCGAGGTCTAATGCTTGGTTGACTTGGGTTGAGTTGCTCCCCTTGGCTATGGCGGGACCGCTTTTCTACCACTCGGCCAGTGCCGTTGGTTTTGTTTGCTTTACGAGCGGAGCTCGTTTGTGTGATATTATTGTGTGCTTCCCCTTTTCTCGTAGTTTGTTAGCTTAGCTTAGACTTGTACCCTTTGTATGATAACATTAGGCAGCAAGCTTTCCCTCTTAGTTTAGGTCTTCCTCATGCATTCTTTAAAACATAAACCACACTCTTTGATTTTCTTTTCTTATTTCAGCTCCATTCCCAGCATAAGTCTCCAAAGGTCGAGCAGCGGAGTGTGAATGTAACTCGTTCACCTAAAAAACACAAAACAAACAGAAACTAGTTAGCCGAGCTACGGTAGCTCTGATTCTGCAAAACAGATACGTAGGATGCGGGGTAGGGCCCGTGCGAGCACAATCCTTTCTTTTCCCTACATTCTGCATTCATTTTAGTCCAGATTAGCGTAAACTTGTTAGACACCCATAGATTTAGACACTAGCGTGGATACCATCGAGTACGATGGGCGCGAGGGGTGCTAATACCTTCCCCTCGCGTAACCGACTCCCTTACCCTTTTTATCTGGTCGTGAGACCGTTGTTTTGTTTTGTGGTTTGCTGGCATTCCCTTCCTTTTCAGGATAAATATGTTAGTGGCGACTCTGTTAATTTTCGCGGGTAGCGACAAATTACACTTAAACGAGTAAAATAAGGTATGTGATGTGCAAAGCAGAAGCTTTAGTTTGGGTCATGTGAGTATCATGCAAGAAAAATTATTGGTCAGAAAACGCCATCCCTAGTCACCGTAAAAAGGTTCATTCATACCAAAACAACCCATTCCGCTTTCTTTCTTCCCCATTACCTCTTATAAAAACCAAATGATTCCTGAACACAGAAGAAAAAGAAATCAAACAAGTCAACAATTACAACATGTTTCTTCAAACAATTTTAATTAAGATTACATAACCAAGTGACTAAGAAACACATTAAGTTAAGGCCGATCAAGTTAAGACTAACTGTTGCGTAGTCTACAAAGAATTGAGTGCTATGGTTTCTGATCTCACTCAAAGTCCATTTGTCATGATTTTGTGGTTTTTGAACGAATCCATTTTTTTCGAAAAAAACAAAAGATCGAGTTTTTTCTAAAATAGGATTAAAAATCAAGT
The DNA here is from genome assembly GCF_029867415.1 of Vicia villosa. NCBI lineage: Eukaryota > Viridiplantae > Streptophyta > Magnoliopsida > Fabales > Fabaceae > Vicia > Vicia villosa. The sequence continues at coordinate 14,330,843 of NC_081183.1, read as the reverse complement.
TATTGAAAAATCCAGTTTTTTTCGAACATACGAAAAATTGAGTTTTTCGGAAATACGAAAAAAACCTAGCCATTGCGAAAAAACGAAAAAAGTCGAGTATTCATAAACATGAAAAATTGAGTTTTTCGGAAAAAAGAAAAAATGAGTTTTTGGAAATGCGGAAAATTGAATTTTTTCAAAGAAATTGTAAAATTCGAGTTTTCGAAAACAAGAAAATCAAGTTTTTCGGAAATACAAAAAATCGAGTTTTTTTTGAAAAAATGACAAATCGTATTTTGGGAAACACGAAAAAACCTAGTTTTTTAGAAATACAAAAAAAAATCCGAGAAAAAAAACAAAAAATCGAGTATTTGAAAACACGAAAATTTAAATACCCACTTTTATAAAAAAAACCCGAAAATCTAGGTAGAATTTTCAGTTTTTACAAAAAAAACAACGGAAAATTGATTTCTTTTAAAAAAACAGTTTTTTTCTTCAGAAATACGAAAAACAAATTTTTTGGAAACATGGAAAAATTGGGTTTTTTTGCAAATCGGGAGTATGATGACCGTATTAACATGAAAATAAGAAGCTAATAATACTAGGTTTTAACAATGAATGTCTATAGTAGGTTAAATTCAAATATAAATTATTTTATATTCAATTAGTTCTACAAAATTAATTCATTAAAAATTACTATTATCAGTGTAAAACTAAAGATGCAATGTGAAATACTTTAACCAAAATATTAGAAAATCAAATGGAAAAAACACGACACAAGTTCACGAGTCTTATCCATGTGCAGGAAGCTGGGGGCATGAGCATGCCCTAAAATCTACTACTAGTACTAGTATTATTTTCTTTCTTTTTCATATTTTTCAATGCTAGAAGCTAAATAGGAGAAAATGCACTCACCATCCATGCCAACTATTAAAAGTTTACAGCCATGAGGAGTCCTCTTGCCTTTTAAGATAGGATAGGTATCAATGAGGCAGTTGTACCAAATGGATGATGAATTGCACTTAAACCAGTAAAGTTAGGTATGTGATGCGCAAAGCAGAAGCTTTAGTTTGGGTCATGTGAGTATCATGCAAGAAAAATTATTGGTCACAAAAGTCATCTCTAGTCACCATAAAAAGGGTTCATTCATACCAAAACAACCCATTTTGCTTTCTTTCTTCCCCATTATCTCTTATAAAAACCAAATGGTTCTTGAACACAGAAGAAAAAGAAATCAAACAAGTCAACAATTACTACAGGTTTCTTCAAACAATTTTAATTAAGATTACATAACCAAGTGACTAAGAAACGCATTAAGTTAAGGCCGATCAAGTTAAGACTAATTGTTGGGTAGTCTACAAATTAAAGAATTGAGTGCTCTGGTTTGTGATCACACTCAAAGTCCATTTGTCATGATTTTGTGGTTTTTGAACAAATCCATTTTTTTTTCGAAAAAAATAAAAGATCGAGTTTTTTTGAAAATAGGATTAAAAATCATTTATTGAAAAATCCAGTTTTTTCGAACATACGAAAAATTGAGTTTTTCGGGAATACGAAAAAACCTAGCCATTGCGAAAAAACGAAAAAAGTCGAGTATTCATAAACATGAAAAATCGACGATTTCAGAAAAAAGAAAAAAATTGAGTTTTTGGAAATGCGGAAAATTGAATTTTTTTCAAAGAAATTGTAAAATTTGAGTTTTCGGAATCAAGAAAATCAAGTTTTTCGAAAAAAATGAAAAATCGTATTTTCAGAAACACGAACAAACCTAGTTTTTTTAGAAATACAAAAAAAATCAATTTTTTCCGGGAAAAAACACTAAAAATCGAGTATTCAAAAACACGAAAATCTAAATACCCACTTTTATAAAAAAAACAGTAAAAATCGGGTATTTTTTAGAAAAAGTAGAATTTTCCGTTTTTACAAAAAAAATAGAAAATTGATTTCTTAAAAACAGTTTTTTTTTTCATAAATACGAAAAACACATTTTTTGGAAACACGGAAAAATTGGGTTTTTTTTTTTTGCAAATCGGGAGTATAATGACCGTATTAACATGAAAATAAGAAGCTAATAATACTAGGTTTTAACAATGATAGTCTATAGTAGGTCAAATTCAAATATAAATTATTTTATATTCAATTAGTTCTACAAAATTAATTTATTAAAAATTATTATTATCAGTGTAAAACCAAAGATGCAATGTGAAATACTGTAACCAAAATCTTATAAAATCAAATGGAAAAAGCACGACACAAGTTCACGAGTCTTATCCATGTGCAAGAAGATGGGTCATGAGCATGCCCTAAAATCAACTACTAGTACTAGTACTATTTTCTTTCTTTTTCATCTTTTTCAATGCGAAAAAACCTAGCCATTGCAAAAAAAGCGAAAAAGTCGAGTATTCTTAAACATGAAAAATCAAGTTTTTCAGAAAAAAAGGAAAAAATCGAGTTTTTGGAAATGCGGAAAATTGAATTTTTTCAAAGAAATTGTAAAATTCGAGTTTTCGGAAACAAGAAAATCAAGTTTTTTGGAAATACAAAAAATCGAGTTTTTTCAAAAAAATGAAAAATCGTATTTTCGGAAACACGAAAAAACCAAGTTTTTTAGAAATACAAAAAAATCAATTTTTTCCGAGAAAAAAACAAAAATCGAGTATTCGAAAACACAAAAATCTAAATACCCACTTTTATAAAAAAAATCGTAAAAATCGGGTATTTTAGAAAAAGTAGAACTTTCAGTTTTTACAAAAAAAAACGGAAAATTGTTTTCTTTTAAAGAAACAGTTTTTTTTCAGAAATACGAAAAACACATTTTTTGGAAACACGGAAAAATTGGGTTTTTTTGCAAATCGGGAGTATGATGACCGTATTAACATGAAAATAAGAAGCTAATAATACTAGGTTTTAACAATGAATGTCTGTAGTAGGTCAAATTCAAATATAAAGTATTTCATAACAATGATAAAGTTATGAGATTATTCTGTGTTATTCTTTTCATACATAGTACAAACCATATATATATACACGATACCTGCTAGCTATTGGTATCTGAATTCCTAAACTTATGCCTATAATCTCTCCCTTGACAGTTTGGTCAAAGGTACAACGAATCAACATTAATTTGCTTGACTATGATTCCATATAAAAGGAAAGCTTATAATACAATTTCCTAACTAACAGATATTGTTTCTTAATAATTCAATTTCCCATTACTAACATATATATTGTTTCCTTATTACCCCCCTCAAGTTGGTGCATGTGGAGTCCAAATGCCCAACTTGCCAAGTAAGGCATGAAACTGTTTGTACCCCAAGACCAAGATGATGGTTTTGTTCTAGAGGGGTACTTGCAGGTTTCGCAACAAGTAATCCAACTTCACTAATAATATCTAGAGCATATTTTTTTTGACAAAGAAAAATACCTGCAGGTGATCTAGCAACTTCCACACCTAGGAAGTATTGTTTAAATTGTTGTATGGAGTCATGATCATTGCCACATATAATCAAATCATCAACATACACTAGAACCACCAACTGTGTGACTTTATCATGTAGTATGAACAAAGAATAATCCGAGTAGGATCGCTCAACACCATACTTTTGGAGTGCCCAAGACAATTTCGTAAACCAGCAACATGGGGCTTGCTTCAACCCATATAATGATTTGCGAAGCTTACATGCCATTCCTGATTGAGATGAGCGAAAACCCGGGGGGGGGGGGGATTTCATAAAGATTTCTTCTTGCAAATCACCATGTAGGAACGCGTTGTGTACGTCCATTTGGTGGAGTTCCCAATTCTTTGCAGCAGCAACTGCTAGAACAGTTCGAACAGTAACCATTTTTGCCACTGGAACAAAAGTTTCATTGTAGTCGATGCCTTCAACTTGATGATTTCCAAGAATAACGAGTCGAGCTTTAAACTGTTCTATGGTTCCATCCGAATGATACTTGATTTTATAGACCCATTTGCACCATACTACCTTTCTATCCATCGAAAGTGGGCACACCGTCCATGTATTATTATCTTCAAGAGCTTTTATTTCTTCTTGCATTGCGGAGCGCCATCTGCTATCTTTTACTGCTTCTACAAACGTCATCGGCTCTTTCTCCATTGTCACAGATGCATGAAACATGCGATGCTGTAATGAAAATTTGTTACAGTTAGCATAATGTGCAATAGGACACTACACACTCGGTTCCTGTTGTGGAGTAGGTGATTGAGTAGATAGGCTCCTTGATGTTTGCACCGTATTTGTCACGTATTCTCGAAGCTTCACATAGGGAATTCTATCGTGCTTGCCTCGTCCAAACAACACCTCATTTTCTGGTTTTGCATCCTCATTTCCTGCTTGTGCACAAGTTACAGCAAGTTCACCTTGTGTGCTTTCAACATGTTGTGAATCATTTAAGCTAGTACCCCCCCTTACATCAGCATGTATTTCATTACTTGGAAACTGAATGGTCGAGAGTTCAACACTCTCGGTGTCAAAATCAATTTCTTCATCCACTACGTTGGTTATTGACTCACTGCTAGATGTTGCAATAGCCTCTGCAAATGGGAATTCAGCTTCAAAAAAATCAACATCTCTTGATACAAAATATGTGTTAGTGTCCAAGTCAAATAGTTTACATCCTTTCTTTCCATGTGGATAGCCTACAAACACACACTTCTTACTTCTGGAGGCAAACTTGTCTCCTTTTCTTCCATGATTATGAGAATAGCAAAGACACCCAAACACTCTAAGTTGGTTATAGGAAGGTGTTTTCCCATTTAAGACCTCATAAGGAGATTTTCCGTTCATCAAAGGTGTTGGTGTTCTATTTATCAAATATCCGGCCGTTAATACACATTCACCCCAAAAGGAAATAGGGAGATTACCTTCGAATCTCAATGCCCGGGCTACATTAAGAATGTGTCTATGTTTTCTCTCAACTCGCCCATTTTGTTGAGGTGTTCCGGTACATGACGTTTGAAACATGATTCCACGTTCAAGAAATTGTGTCTTTAAACACGTAAATTTTGTTCTGTTGTCGCTTCGAATCACTTTAACTTGCTTTTCATATTGCCTTTCTATTAACATAATAAAATTCATCAATGCACGAGGAGCTTCCTTTTTATCTAGCAACAAATAAATTCAAACTGCTCGAGAATAATTGTTATACCCCAAAATTTGCCCGCATCATTTTCAGAGAAGGCAACAGACTTCTGTCTAAAAATTGGGAGTTTCATATAATCTTGGATTTTATTTCATAAATATCCTGATTTTATGAATACTCGGTTTTTAGAATTTTTCTTATACGGTATTTTGGTTGGCTGTTGAATTTATTCTTACACAAACACCAATTACTGTTTATCACTTCACACACGCTGTTTATTTGAGATTTATTTGCAGATAAATAGTACTGACGCAATTGGTACAGAATTAAATCTTTTGCAGGCGCAAAGTTCGGGGATTCAGACTGTACTGGTAACAAGTAAATTATTATTAGTTTTTGTTTCCCACTAATTTTTGTACTATATTCTATTATTTTCAAAATCTTTTCCTTTTTTTTTTCAAATCTCTTTCTTTCAAAATCAAATCCTAACTTTATTCTACATATCTCTCTTTTCAAACCCTACCATACACTTTCTTTCAAATCCTACTACCACTCAAATTTTCCTTTTTTGTACGGAATCACTTCATTCCCCAACGTCTCTATCCTTCTTTTCACTCTATAAATACCTCTCATTTTTTCCATAAATTCTCACATCAAATTTCAACTCATCTCTCAAATTTCTACCTCATATTTATTTTCTCTTCTTCCCCGGCAAAAATGGCGAAGTGTATGGATACGTGTTTTCTTACGGTCATCACCGTCGTGGTGGTAATCATGTCCTTTTTCTGTCTGCATAGTCCTGAAAAATGCGGACCTGGGTTGCTTACACTCCCGATCATCTATATGTTGTTATTTATAGCATGGGTTTTTAATCGTCATTTTTAAAGTTTGTCGTTTCTTTTGTTTTCAAATAATGTACTGTTCATTTTATTTGTCGTACTGTCCATTATATTATGTAATATTTGTACTGTCAGTATTAAATGTCGTACTATCTGTCGTACTGTAGTTTAATTATCCAGATAATATTCTGTGTGTTTTCTGCTAGTTAAATATTTATTTTTTCTGTGCATTAAATATTTTTCATGGTTATTATCGGTAATTTCGTTCGCGTACAGTATATATTATTTATTTATTATGTCTGTGTTTTTCTAACAACTCATGTAAATAAATTTTCACCATTAACACAACAAAAACAAAAGAAAAAGAAAAATTAACTATAACTGTTGAATTTTCACTTTAACTGCTACGTTAATGCCTGAACAGTCAGTTGACTGTCAAACCCGCTGACAGTACGATTCTCCGTGTTTTGTACCATCAATCAAATCAATCTTTTGCATTTCAAAATTCCAAGATTTTTGTTCTAGAAGTCTTCTGATAATCACATGATCAGCAGAGACTCAGCACTGCACAAAAATCAGGTACGCTTAACTGTCTCCTACACGAACAGTCCCTAATTAGGGTTTTTTGTTTTTTTCAGAAGAACAAGTTTTTTGAGACCTCAAATGGATTTCATGGACCTCCATATATCTCAAAGTACCACCATACAAATTTTCAAACTTCAATTCGCTCAGACGTGCAGTCAGCAGCTCAAACAGTCAACAGACGACCAGTTTAACCGAAAAGTCAACAGACAGTCAAAAATGAAATTTTTTGTCAACATCCATATTTTGTCAAAAGATTCATCATTTGATCATTGGTTGATCATAATTCATCAAGGAAAGATCAAAAATCAACAAAACCCTAAGTTTCAAAATTAGGGTTTTCTCCTAAAAAGTCAACTGAACTTTGACCGGCCATAACTCTCTCCTCGTTCATTCAAAAAATTCCAACCAAAGCTTGTTTTGAAGGAAATTCAATTATCTTTCAAATGCAATTGATCCCATGGTCATTGGATTCACCATTTGAAAAATATAAGCTAAGACATTACAGGTCATTTTCAAAGTCAACAAAAAGTGGTTTTTTGTCAAAGGCCATAACATCAAGATAAATTCTCCAAATGAAAAACAGTTTCCAAAGTAGCTTGTAGAGGACATCTTGAGGTTTCTAAAAAGTACAAGAACTCCTTCATATGATAAAAATTGAGGGATTTATGCCTTGTTGAAGTTGGCTATATTTTGGGAAAATGCATGAAACCAACATTGATCAAAAATGTTTTTTTTCCAAAAGGGGCCAAGTTTTCATGATCCAAACATGATTCTAACAATGTTAAGGGCCTCCCACGACCAACCTAAGGCCCATAACATTTTTATTTCTTTTTTGGTTTAATTTTATTACATTTAAAGTTAAATTGAAAAAGAAATGGTGCAAGATCATTATCCAAAGCTTTGTCTCTTGTATGAGTCATCAAGATAGCTTATTTTCTGCAACAAAGGGAAGTACAAAGCTGGCCTATAGCAAGAGAAACCAAGAAGAGCAAGCCATGGTCAAAAATTCAAAGATTTTTAATATAAAAAAATCAAAAGTTCAACAAAGCAATCAATGCTTCTTAGCTTCAATTTTAAGCACTTCATTGCTTATAAATGAAGTAGCATGCTTTAGCAACAAGGGGGACACGAAAATATAGCAAGAGAATAGCAAAGAGATTCATAAAATTCTCAAAAAACACCAAAACTTTGTAATTTTAGTTTTACACTTTCCAACCATTATCAATACAAACAAACACTTTCAATCATCTTCTAAAGTGGTATAGAGTAAGAATAAACTCTTTGTATGGTCCCATGAGAGTCATAACTCATGCATAGTGTTTTCCATGAACATACATATGTAACTTTCGTTTTCTTATGCATGCTTGGTTATAATGAAAACTAACCACTTGAATGGACTCATGGCATGATATAGAGTAGATTTGAGTGATTACATGCAAGCTTTAACGTGGTTTTGAAGCTCCACCATTTTTGAGCTTCAAACATGTGAAGCTTTCGTTCTCCATGATGCAAGCTCCAAATGGCAAAACTAACAATGCTATCATGTTTAGAAGGGTCCAATTAGGTGATCTTGGTGGCCCTTGTTCTTTTTTATTTTCATTTTGTAGGTCGTTCAAAAGATTGAAGATTTGAAGAAAAATCCGCAGGAAAATCCACAGGTAAGTTTGCAGGAAATTCCGCAGGTACCAAGGAAGAAGATGATGAATAGTGGAGGAGACCTTTTGACCAGCACGCGTGGCAATTTCTCTCCATTCCATTCGCTAGTCATCAAGCGTGGGTCCCACGTTGGACTTTTAAATTCTGAATGATCCAATGATTCACCTCTATCCATGTGCATCATGTGTCCTACAATCTAAGCCACTGAATTGATCTGATCACACATCCAACGCGTCAAAATACACAATCATACCATACACCCTCAAATTGATCTGACCACTTTTAAATTCTATTTTTATTTGATTTAACTTCTAAAATTAATTTAAAATAGTTTAAAAAATCAAAAAAATATAATAAAAATATTTTTAGGTTTATAAAATAATCTATTAATTTTTTACATAAAAATATTTTATTTTTCTTAATAATTAAAATATTTTGTTTAATTAATTAGTATATATTTATATATTTGCTTTTTAATTATTTCAACCTATCAAAAAATCAAAAAAAAAATTGTTCTTTTTATTAAATTTAGTTTATATATTATAGACTAATTTTTTACATATTTAGAATATTTTTCTCTTTAAGTTTTAATTATTTGTATAATTGTTTATATAATTATATGTTAATTAGCTTAATAAATTTTCAAAACAACTTCAAAAAATCCAAAAAAAATTAGTTTTATTTTTAAAATTAATTAATAAGCAATATGAACATATTTTAGACTTAATTTTTAGGTTTAAATTTTATTTCTCATTTTTCTCATTTTAATTAAATTAATTATGCATTAATTCTAATTAAAATCAATCATACAAAAAAATCCAAAAAAAACACTCTCCTTTATCTTATTGCAATTTAAATTCCTAGATAAAGTGTATAGGTTGTCAAAATCATGTAAATAGCGTAGTTTACATTTCCTGCACAATCGATGTAATAGCGTAGATTTATTTTCCGCATTTTACATTCCTGCACTTTAAATTCTGTACATATAAAACTGCGTGTATGTCAAAGATAAAAACTGGAGCGTTAGGTTACTAACTTCAAAGACAAAAATATCTGAATCAAAAAATTTAGGGTAGATCTCCTAATTGCTTGCTCAAATCAAAACAACAAATGTCTCATATATTCATTGCTTTTCAAAACAAAACTTTCAAAAAAATACAACATTTTGTATATATCCAAACAAGGATCATTACGAAATTAAAGATCTTTTTTTCAAAACATCTTTTCAAAAGATAAAACACTTTGTATACATCCGCACAAGGATCATTACAAAGTTAATTTACAAAGGTATTTTAAAACCACATACAAGTATTTCAAGGCAAGACAAATGATTCAAAACAAGTGAGCTAAGCAATTAAGAGCCCATGGATAACCATGGATACAAAGGGGTGCTAATACCTTCCCTTTGTATAACCTACCCCCGAACCCAAAATCTCTTAAAGGTCTTTTTCTGTTTCTTTTATAAACCTTTCCTTAAATTGGATAAAATAAAAGTCGGTGGCGACTCTCTGATTTTCAAAACTCAAAAGCAAAAGAAGAGTCTGTTCGTTTATCTCTCACGAGGGATATAAAAAACCGAGGTCGACAATAATCATCCACAACAGTTGAAAAATAATAAGCACCACAAGAAGAAGGAGTTTTATAGGGTCCCCACAAGTCACAGTGAACCAAATTAAATACACTGGTAGCTTTGTGATTGCTTAAAGGAAAACTATCTCTAGTTTGTTTAGCCCTTTGGCATACATCACATGCTTTATTTTCATAGTCATTATTATTGCCACTAATAGTTGAAACTAACTTAGTAATCTTCAAAGAAGGATGTCCAATTCGCCTAAGCCAAAAGTCAAGTGACATCACACCACCAACCTTGAAAGCTTTCTCTTGACGAATCCCTCGGTAATAAAAGAGCCCATCTATTAGTTCACCTAGTCCAATCAATATCCTCGAAGTGCGGTCCTGCATCACACAAAAATGTTTATCAAATTGCACTATACAATTTGTCTCATCCGTTAATTGGGACACAGATATCAAGTTGCAATTTAATTTAGGCACATATAACACATTGCTTATTTTCAACCCTCCTTCAAGAATTGTTGTCCCCTCTTTAGTTGTAAGGACTTTTTGTCCATCTGGAAGTCCCACAGGGCACCCTGGTACACTCTTCAATTCTTGAAGTAATTTCAAGTTGCCTTTCATGTGGTTGGAAGCCCCTGTATCAATGATCCAAGTTTCTTTACCTGACATTATTTCATTGGAATTTCCTTTCTGGCTATTCAAAAGCTCCACCAATGTTTGCCATTGGTCTTTGCTCAATCCTGTCAGCCCTTCCCCGTCTACTTCTGCCGCTGATTTGGGTGCTCTTTCAGCAGCTGCTACGGCAGCATTTGCTCGCATATCCATGCCTCTACCGCGTCCAGAGTTTGCACCACATCCTTGTTGATGTCCTTTCATCCGAGCAGTCCCCTTTGCTTCATGGCGTGGGCTCTCACCCCACCAATTTGGATATCCAACAAGTTGAAAGCAACTCATGGTGTCATGTCCGGTTCGGTTGCAATTAGAATAGACTATCCCCTTGTCTTTAGTGTCTCTACGGCCTCTCATTCGTCCACCTATTTGCACAGATAGTCCAACAATCTCTGTTCGCTCATCTTTTGTTCTAGCAATGGCCTTCACACGCTCTTCTTATATCAAGGTGGCATACACTCTATTCAATGGTGGTAACGGATCAGTTGCGAGAAGATTCGAGCAAACCGTTCCATACAACACATCGTCTAGACCCATTAGAAATTGGTGTACCTTTTCTTCTTCCCTTCGTTTCTCTAACTTCGCCATGATGTCACGTTTTCATGTTGGTATTTGCTGGTAATTGCACAACTCATCCCATAATACCTTAAGCTTTCCATAATAGTTCACCATGGCCATCCCTTCTTGTTTGCATTCAGCCATTTCCTTATTAAGTTCTACAAAATTAATTCATTAAAAATTACTATTATCAATGTAAAACCAAAGATCCAATGTGAAATACTGTAACCAAAATCTTAGAAAATCAAATGGAAAAAGCACGACACAAGTTCACGAGTCTTATCCATGTGCAGGAAGATGGGGCATGAGCAAGCCCTAAAATCTACTACTAGAATTAGTACTGTTTTCTTTCTTTTTCATCTTTTTCAATGCTACAAATTAAATGGGAGACACATAGTAGATAGATGAATTCACCATCCATGCCAACTATTAAAATTTTACGGCCATGAGGGGTCATGTGAGTATCACACAAGAAAAATTATTGGTCAGAAAACATTATCCCTAATCACCATAAAATTTACGGCCATGAGGGGTTCTCTTGCCTCTTAAGATAGGATAGTTATCAATGAGGCAATTATACCAAATGGAGGATGGATGACACTTAAACTAGTAAAGTTAGGTATGTACTATATCAATCCCTTTATTGATGTGCAAAGATGAAACTTTAGATATCTAACAAAAGCAAAAAATTATGTGATGAGCAAAGTAGAAACTTTAGATATCTAAAAAATCAAAAAGCATATGATTCTCATCTTGTTTAGTCAGTGAAACAAATCAATCAAACATAAACACCATTAATACGAATTCAATTTCTCCACCCTACTCTTCACTATAAAAACACGATCAAAAGAACAGAAAAAAGTCACCCTTAACACCATTCCCAACTTCACACGCAGAACATAACCGCGACAACACACTTCCCTTCCTCGCACCCCATTTTCGCTCTGATCGTGTTCTTTCATTTACGATAATCCACTTATGCTCTTCCATTTGTTTGAATCTTTGTTTTGATTTGGAATTTTTTTTCGTGAAACTCTGAGATTGATGACAATTAATTTGTGTTATGATTGTGAGAGATCGAAAAGACAAAAAAGATTAAAAGCGATTTTGGAGAGAAGGATTTTTTTACTCTGTTGGAAACGTGAATACGTCTGCGAGAGAGAGTGAAGAGGGATCTTTTAACCTTTCCATTTTTTGTGGTCTTTTTGTTTTGTTAAGTATTGGAAAACTCGTGCGTCCGTATGGGTTCTGGTGTGGGTTGGACCGGGTTTATCTCATACATATAGCATTAAGTAAAAAAATCGAAAAAAAAATTTCATATCAAAGTGAAATTTAGAAGTTTTAATATTTAAACAAAAATATTAAATTAATAAAAAAAATTCCAAAAAAAGTTTTATTTATAGAATATGGTATAATATTAATAAAAAAATAATATATCAAATATTGTTTAGATTCCACTCACTAAACATGAATAAGAGTAATAGGCAATTGAATGTATGTTATAACAATTAAATAAAAAATTTAAATATTGTTTAAACACTTCTTTAAACAAATTAAAAATAAATGGAGCGCGGATATGTCATCAGTTTATCATGAGAATTCAAACACATTAAAAAAATGAAAAAATCTATAATATAAGAAAACTCTATCTTTTTGAAGAGTTCCTCTCATGCTGCCAAGTGGCTTATTCTGAGAGCAGGGTCGGCCCTGGGCCCGGGCAAGCAGGCCCACAGCCCAGGGCCTCAAACAAATAAGGGCCTCAATTGGGAGGTTTATTTAAGAATTTAAATACTAATTTATATATTAAACTTATGTTAGCGAAATTTTTATTGATTCCGTGCTCGAGCCCAGCGGCTGGGTAATTAACTTGGCAGTTAACTGATAGCAGTTCGATACTTATTGGCTTTGGCGAAAATCTGTGACATCAACTATAGCAAAGAACTTTGGAAAGTTTCTGTTCGAGTGCACCACAAATGGAAATGGAAGACTGTTTCGAACAAGAGGGAGCATTTTGAGATGATTTGATGAGTTTTTTTTCTGTTTCTGTTCGAGTGCACCACAAATGGAAGGCTGTTTCGAACAAGAGGGAGCATTTTGAGATGATTTGATGAGTTTTTTTTCTTATATTCTATTATTTTGGTCTTATGTTATTTAGATACGAGGGTGGAATGAGATTAAGCAACATCAGAACAAACCAACGGACAAGGGAATGATTTTCTACATTTATGTATTTTGATAGGGTTTTCAT